>NC_068986.1:23043974-23046864 GCF_001194135.2 Octopus bimaculoides | reverse complement strand
TATATATAATATAATATAATATAATATAATAGCAGAGAAGCATAAATTTCATATATAACGTGTTGGAGTTTAACAGCCTGTTATTAATTGAGCTCTTAAATACTGTGGATTAATTTTTTTATGTTTGTTCATATATTAATTCTCCCTCTCCATCTTTATCTCTGTCACTCTCTTTCTTCCTCCCACGTTCTTTCTCGCTCTCAAATATATATATATATATTCTTGATTTTGATATATTAGAAATTATTAATTATCGATGTTTCATTTTCATTAATCGTAGGGCCGATCTGGAGCCTCTGGAAACCCAGGTCAAGATGGAGAAGCTGGACCACCAGGACTCCCCGGAAGCGCTGTGAGTATTTCTATCTAAATATATATTTTTTTAATTTATTTATTTTCTTCTATTTTCGAAATTTTGCACCACACATTTCAGTAAAGAAGATAGCTTCTTGTGAGAAAATATACATTTATAGTGATCAACGTGATAAAGATATTTGAAATTAATAGTATTTCGTATTTCTCTTTTTAGGGACAACGTGGATCATCTGGTAAAGATGGCCGACCTGTAAGTATCTCATTATATTCAGTTCTTTATTATAACGCTAACACACATACAGATTACCTGCGCTCTCATTATTTTTGCATGTTTTTCTAGCAGTCTCTTTCTCCCTCTCTCTCTCTCTTTCTTTCTCTCTCTCTCTCAATCTCTCTCTATTTCTTTTTCTCTCTCTCTCTCTCTCTCTGCTTACATACAAACATACATTCCAAGCTTCCATATTTGTGCTAAATTCATTCGCTGAACTTAGGAATATATATATATATATATATATATATATATATATATATATACATATACATATATATATGTATATATGTGTATATGCATGCATATATGTATACACATGTATATATGCATATAGATATATATATACATGTATATGTATACATATGTATGTATATATATATGTCTATTTGCATATATGTCTATATGTATATATATGTGTGTATGCATATATGAATATATCGTTACAAATTTGATATAATCAATGATAATGTTTCTCTTTTGATATTTTAGGGTAACCCTGGACCTCCTGGACCACCTGGACCACCTGTAAGTATTTTGTGTAATTTCTTTATCATTGTTATATTATAAACTGAAGGTGGCCCTTTTTACAAAATCGTTAGCAATTCTTCTGGCTTTACATTCTGAGTTGAAATTCCACCGAGGTCAACTTTACTGTTTATCCTTTCAGGGTCATTAAAGTAAAATACCAGTTGAGCACGGGGGTGGTGGTAATGTAATTTTCTAATTTCCTCCCCCCCAAATTTCAGTTTTTTTTTGTACCTAATTAGAAAGAATATTATAAACTTAAATTATTTATCAACGCCTTTCGGTAAATTTCGTTATTTATAGCAAAAATCGAGGCAGTCTTAAATACAATGCTAGACCAATACTGGATTGATTTAAATGTCCAATTCCAAATTTATGACTTTGAGCCGAAACAAAAGTTATCATTAATGAAAAGAAATTAATTGTAGTAACTTTATTTAAAATCCTCTTAGTTGCTTATTTATATGTTTTGTTCTTTTTCACTGTTCACGAGGAAAATAATTATTTCTTTCTATTTTAAATATTACAGGGTTACGCATCTGCCGGAAGTGCACCTTTCTACCCATCAAGCCCAGTGAAAGGACCCGACCCAGCTGATAGATATTACGTAAGTTGAACGTTTACAAGTACACAACATTTCGTCAATAAGTAGTAACAAGTAATTTTTCGTTAATATAGCTGTACATTTGATGAAATACAAAGACATTGGAAAACATTGATAAATAAGAACACAACGTATATCGTAACTATAACTAGATACTTATTTTAATAGGGTGATGAGCCTCAAGGTGATGCAATGACTGTTCTTAACCAAGCTCTTAGCGCTATTAACCGTGTCAAGAAACCAAGCGGCACCAAGCACAACCCTGGATCTACCTGCAACGATATCTTGATTAACAGCGAGAAGAAACGTTTGGATAATGGTTAGTATTCTTTTCTCTTTGTTTTTCTTCCTTTCTGCTCTTTCTCTTCTTTTTCTTGTTCACCTTGCTCTCTTAACTTTTCTCCATCAATATGTTCTTTCCCTTTATCAGTTTTATCAATCTCTTTATTCTTCTCAAAAGGATGAGCCAGGAATGAATAAGAGATAACTTTCTGAATCAACTTGTGTATGCTTTGGATTTCAGTATGTGCTGGTGAACAAACCAATTGTCAGAATATGATAGAATACTTATTCAACCACTTCATCCTCCACCCTTACTGTCATTGACATTTCACTGTATCACTACATCGCTGGTCACAACGCGATTACTCGCATTGTTGTAGCTTTCGAATGATACCACTCTGATTGCTCGGTATGCAGACCAACATTAACCTTGTCTGTCACAGCGTTACCTATTTACTAGTGAGTAGAGTGGAGCAACGTGATATGAAGTGTCTTGCTCAAGAACATGACCCACCATCCGAACTGGGAATGGAACCCACGATTTTGAAATCGTGAGTACGACACCCTAACCACTAGGCCACGGACCTTCATATGTTATATTTAATGTTGATATCGTTTAGCCTCAAGGCGGCGAGCTGGCAGAAACGTTAGCACACCGGGCGAAATGCTTAGCGGTATTCCGTCCGTCATTACGTTCTGAGTTCAAATTCTGCCGAGGTCGACTTTGCCTTTCATCCTTTCGGGGTCGATAAATTAAGTACCAGTTGTGTACTGGGGTCGATCAAGTCGACTGGCCCCCTTCCCAAAAATTTAGGGCCTTGTGTCTAGAGTAGAAAAGAATATTGTTTTGCCTCAATCGACGGGAAAACTAATGGAATAAAGTTATAAGCATT
>NC_068986.1:23036652-23043532 GCF_001194135.2 Octopus bimaculoides | reverse complement strand
CCCACTTTCAGGGGGGTATTTGCAACATAAAATAAAATCAAACGACTTCAAAAAGCGAATCAAAATTTTTTAGCCAACTCAGGTTGTTGATTCACATTGGTATATACACTCAGATTACTAAAACAATTTTGTTTGGATAAAATTGTTTTATGGAACTTATGACTGAAAGTGATTGAAAATGTTACTAGCTAAACTTCATATAAAACTTCTCTACTTCCAAGCGGTTTGATTTATTTCACTTATTACCATATTTGGTATTACATACAGAGCGTTGTTTTCTACCTCTACCGATTGGCTCCTCTGCACTCTAATTTCAAATTCCGACAGTGTCCACTTTGCCCTTCATCGCCTGCGAGCGTTGGTGAGATACGAAAAACTTATCAGTAAAAACCAGTAATGTCTCGATTTAATCTTCATAAAGGCATTATGTTTATGAAGATGTCATTTTGATTTCTTACATTGCATACATTGCAGTGTTGATGGTTGGGTCATAGAGTCTCAGACTAAAGTGTTCTTTATGTCGCTCTACTTGCTGAGATAATGTCAGCCCGAAAGCTACTTTCTCTTTTATCACCATGTGGTTAATAAAAACAACCTACAATAGATGGTTTACCTAAAATATAAAACAAAGGGAAAACATTATCTGAAGAGTTACCTTATCTCGATGCTCTACTGTCCAGCATACAGCTATCCACTCACTAGTGACATTTGCCCTTGTATCTAGTCAAATGTACATATATATATATATATATATATATATATATATATATATATATTACTAATGAATTAAAAATTTGATTATTGCGTCTTTCAATTTCAGTTCAGACAACATTTGTGGACAAAGGATAATACTCCTGACCAATACTTCGTTCGTGAAATTGTTCGTGAAGATGAGGTAAGCTTTTAAAAAATAATCACATTTGAAACTTGGTTATGGTAAATTTTTTTCTTTCGTTTCATTTTAGTGAAGCAAAAAAAACCCAACTAAATAGATTATTATTATTATTATTATTATTATTATTATTATTATTATTATTATTATTATCATTATTATTATTATTTAATTTTAGTATCATTTAACCAAGGCATAACATTCAACATTAGTATTCTGTTTTAAAATACTACCTGCTGATTTTTTTTTAAAGATATACCGATTATTCTGCATAAATAAGATTTTTAGTAACCAGTTATAACTTAAGTTTAAATGACTTGCAAACGTTTCTAAGCAAGATTCATTATTCTACCCGGTTTTATTCATCAAAGTACGTAAATATCATATTTTCAAAGACAAATTGAATATCCTTGATAAATAGAAAAAAAAAGAAGAAAAAAAGAGAGGTGGCTATTCTGACTCTGTTGGCTGTACTGCAAGTTCAAACAATTAACTCTGATTCAATCGAACTTAAACATAAATAGATATTTATTATTATTTTGATTATGTATATAATTCACATATTGGTTTATTCTCATTGTCTTTTTTTTTTCCTATTTCCCTTTCTATTACAGTTGACATACGGCAAAATGGTTGCCAACCAGCTTAACTTCTTACATCTCCACTCTGTTCGTGCTCGTCAGAACATCACATACAACTGCTTCAATTCAAACAGTTATGGAATTAAACTCTTAGGTTACAGTGGTGACGAATTCTATGCTAATCATGAATTACGTAAACAAACATACAATGTAAGATTAGATAACTGTCAAGTAAGTATATTTCATTTTCTTTCTTCATTCCTTTTTTTTTTTTTCTAAATTATAGTACTTTTAATATATTTTAACACTAAAATCTCATGAAATATTTAATCAATAAATTGGAACAATTCCCGAAATATTAATTAAAATCTAATGAAAGGAAGCTAAATGAACATGAAATTACCGAAATATTATTTTAACTGCTTCGCGTTTTTCTCTGAAATATTATGTAGCTAAATTACCTGAATGCCAATCTTTTGTTGGGAACAAAAAACGGCCTTACTTAATTTTAGTTTTAGATGAAAAGCCCCAACATGTATTTCTTTCAGTTTAAAATGAAAAAAAGATATGCTTAATGGCAGTAATTAAGTGAGAAACGTTAACAAGTATAAAAAATACATCTCTAATCACCTGGATTGATAAAAAGAATCATACCTGACTCTAATGAGTGGCGCTAATTTGTGTAAAGCGATTGCAAGCCTAACACTCATTAGGTAGCGTGGGGTAGGAAAAGTTAACCAATGTAAGCAATAAGTGTATACTTTACAAATGTTTATTCGCTTTTGGTGACTGATTCAAGTTAATTTGTAGTCCCGAAGAAGATAATGAGAAATTGAAATTTTTTTACAGTATCACAAACGTACTAATAATCAACTACTAACACGAGGAGAAAAACTTTGATAGTTCATCTGTATTAACCATGCAATGGTAGCGCATCTAGTTTCACACTAGAAATCAAAATGTTCAAATTATTTCAGCATCATTAAATTTCATTTTCTTTGCCCCTCGTATTCGTATCATATTTATTTAAACAAAATGTTTTTCTTGTTTCTTTACAGCAAAAGAACAACCAATGGGGCAAGACTGTTTTTGAAATTGATACCAGACAGACAAAGATGTTACCAGTAAAAGATATTGCCCTTCAAGATGTTGGAGAGGAGAACCAGAAATTCGGTTTGGAAATCGGAGAAGTCTGCTTCAGTTAGATGAAAACAGTACCATCTACATTACCATCCGCCGTCTCCAATTGAGATATTAAGAAACAAACAAGTAAAAATCATGTGATGGCTGTTAAAAGAGAAAGAATTTTTAAAAACTCTGTGACAGAAAGGTGTAGACAGTCCATAGACAAAAACTAAAGAATAGATATCAGTAATAACAACACACTGAGATATATATTTTTTTATTTTGTTGCTTTCTAAATCAAGTTGCGTTCTTCTGGAGCCACTCTAAGATCTTTTCGGCACAGTTGCAGACATTTTGGCTCAGTGTGGATCCAGAACAATAGGCAATATACAACCATACTTGCCAGTGTACAGATACGAAACATATAGAATTGAATGAAATATCATTTTCATGAACGCTAAATGTTGATATTTTTAGGTGCAACACTTCTGTAATAAAATATTCTTTTATTGCATAAATATTTCAGCGCCATCTGTCTAGACTGTCTGCTTCCTGATCTAATTTCAGCTGGAGAGGGAATCAAAGTTTTAAAATAAAATTGTAAAAAATATCACAAAAAAAATTCATCTTTGCTTGTTTTTATTATTCTCTTTTATTTAATTAAGACTTCGGGGTACTCGAACACGTGACAGTGGAGTGTTAGGTTAATTTCATCCTTATTCTTTCTGCGTTCAACTTTATCGTATATATTTTTCCTGCACTGGAGGACACTCAATCATTTTGACCTATAACTTACAAAATCAGACCCTTGTAATTAAATTCTCCTCTCTTCATTTCGTCTTCTAATTCTGCCATCGATCCGTAATGGCATAACAAAATACCTGTTTTGTTTACAAGTATTAAATCATTTCCCTGTACTTCAACCTCCTTTAATGTTATTCAACCTAGTCAAGCAGTGAACTTTATACCTCTCTACAGCCTTTGAACTTTCCATTTAACCATCTCTCAAGTTTGTAGAAGAATTGTAACATTGTGGACTTTCACTGTTCTTTCTTTACTTGTTTCAGTCATTAGACTGCGGTGATGGGGGGGGGGGGCACAGTCTTGAAGGGTTTAGTCGAACAAATAAGCCCCAATAATCTGGATCTTATTTTACTGAACCGCTAAGCCTCAGGATAGAAACAAACCAACAACGGCATGTCATGTAATGTGGGTGCAAACACAAAGACGCACATACAAGCATATACAAGCATATACGTAGACAGTTTCTGTCTAACAAATTCACTCACAAGCATTATCAGGCCTAGGGTTATAGGAGCAGACACTTGCCTAAGGAGCCGAAATCAAGAAATGAAATGAATATCACGTGGTTGGTTAAGAAGCAGATATTCCTGCGGCCAAAAGTACCTATTTCGAGGTCCCCAGAAATTATAGGATTAGATTTATATCTATCTAGGCTAGTGGTTCTCAAATGGGGTCCATAAGGCGTTTGGGGGTCCATATAAGATTTTGTAGGTAAAATTTATCTGCAATAGGAGTGGCTGTGTGGTAAGAAGCTTGCTTCCCAACCACATGGTTCCCGGTTCAGTCGCACTGCGTGGCACCTTAAGCAAGTGTCTTCTACTATAGCCTTGGGCCGACCAAAGCCTTGTGAGTGGATTTCGCAGACGGAAAATGAAAGAAGCCCGTTGTACATATATGTATGTATATGTGTGCTTGTCCCCCACCCCAACTTCGCTTGTCGACCGATGCTGGTGTATTTACGTCCCCATAACCTAGCGGTTCAGCAAAAGAGTCCGATAGAATAAGTACTAGGGTTACAAAGAATGTCCTGGAGTCGATTTGTTCGACTAAAGGCGGTGCTCCAGCATGGCTGCAGTCAAATGATAGAAACAAATGAAAGAGTAAAAGAATAATGCACAACATATTTTAATTTGTTTTTTTTAATGCAATTCCTGATAATATTTAATTATAAGAATACAGTAGAATTTTATGTACATCAAATAGCTATGAACGTCCAGTTGAATAAAATAGGAACCAAAAACAAAAAAAATGGTAGAGATCTATATAGATGGCACTCGAAAACAGCCAGGACTTGGGCACCACATGTTGGCAGGTGAAAGATCACTTGGCGGTGGGCAATTCAATATGATCTAAAAACAGTCAACATAACGTGAAATTTATTTGCAAGAGCAGCAGCCGTCCAAAGCCGGCGCAGGAAGCTTGCTACCCAATTCGCTGAGCACCGCTGGAGGACCAAGAGCTAAAGTTATTTCGATATGTTTAATGTCCGTTGGTTTTGACGACGTGAACTCAGTTGTTCGATCAACTGAGTTACTTGTTCATTGAATTAACATATAACTGACTGAACTTTCCACATACTACTATATTCGTAACGTAAACCTAATGCAGAATAAATGTGACACAATCTGTGTCAGTACTGGACCTTTGAGTTGCAGACGAGTTTCGATCAGTTTCAGTCCACACAAATTGCACTCACACACGAAGCGTGTATCAACTCAAGGCGAATTTGCCCAAGATACCACACCACACAGTGAGTTCATTATCTTCTGCAAAGCGTGTGCTGCAAATCGAGCGCCTTCACGTCTACCGACGCAGCTGAAAACAGCCGACAGCAGTATCGGGCAAGAAGTTTGGCTGGTGCGATATGTCAGCCAAACAGTAATACAGGTGTCCCAATGCGAGCTAAGCGTGGACAAAAAAGCCAAAAGCTCCATCGATCCCGATTTAAAGTACGAATCTGCAACCCCGTGATTAGGAAAGAAACTTCTTAATCATTCGGTCGTGCTGCGTTCTAATATAGATGTATTCACTCAAACGATGATTAAAGTATATGTGTGAACACATACTAAATACGCTCGTGTACACCCAAATGCGTTAAGACCTTCACTTCGGATATTGTCTCGGGAGAGAAATTGTTCTTGTAGACAATATACGAAAACACACGACTGGGATGCGAAGACATCAGTGGACTGTATGACAGGTGTTTCTAGGTTGCAATACCACCATCAGCTACGGACACTGAATCAGTTTGCTATATCGTTACTGACAATATACGATGTGTGCGTGTGCGTGTGCGTGTGTGTGTGTGTGTGTGTGTGTGTGTGTGTGTGTGTGTGTGTGTAACAATCTATCACAGTACCAAATATAACCGTAAAATAATAAGCAATGTAACAAAAGTTGGTTATCTTATAACCTTTCACACAGTAACACTCCAAAGCAGAATCAATAACGAGACTAACGCTCTCAGTTCGACCTCAACTATCTACAGGCTCATCTGTTCATAAGACACGTCCAGTCATGACAGTCACGCGCAGGAGTGCCAGTTCACTCCATAACACAGTTTAAATGCAATAATTGTTGTTCTTATATTTAAACAGCAAATAATAAATTTGCCGATATTTGTAAAGCTTAAGCTGAAATTAATCAATTAGAGGCACACTAAACAGTAATGATTAAAACATTCATGTGTACAGTTATATGTAACATGTACGTGTGCACTTATACACAGAAAGACCTTCGTAGCAGAAACTGTTTCGGGAAAGAACCAGCCCTTATGGGAGGAACACTAAGCAGTCATGATTATGATATTATAAGTATGTACAATTGTATTTTACATGTTAATGTACTCTCCACATAGAAAAAAAGACCTTTGCTGTTGAAACTTTTTCGGGAGAGAAACCTTTCTTTTAGACAATGAATGTGAAAATGAATGACACCATCCGACTGTAAGACACGGTGTTTCTGCATCGTTTACTCATATTTCTTATAATGTGAATGCATACTTTTGATGGGAACTTTTCTTCAGGTCCACACATTATGGAAAATCATGTTAGGTTCATTGTTATTCTTCTAAATTATTCATTTGACACTCTGTGGTCATTATCTGTTGATAAGTGAAGGCGTGGCTGCGTTACAAGAAGGAACCACAAGGTTCCAGTTCCGCCCTCACTGTGTGGAACTTTAGGAAGGTGTCTTCTATTATAGTCTCAGGCTGACCAGGGCCTTGTGAGTGGATTTGGTAGATGTATGTATATATGTATGTATGTATGTATGTATGTATGTATGTATGTATGCAGGAGTGGCTGTGTGGTAAGTAGCTTGCTTACCAACCACATCGTTCCGGGTTCAGTCCCATTGCGTGGCATCATGGGCAAGTGTCTTCTACTATAGCCTCGGGCAGACCAAAGCCTTGTGAGTGGATTTGGTAGACGGAAACTGAAAGAAGCCCGTCGTATATATGTATATATATATATATATA
>NC_068986.1:23033601-23034777 GCF_001194135.2 Octopus bimaculoides | reverse complement strand
TATATATATATATATATTTCATACCGGTGGCTAGTATTCTTTAATTCTTTTATTTGTTTCAGTCATTTGACTGCGGCCTTGCTGGAGCACCGCCTTTAGTCGAGTAAATTCACCCCAGGACTTATTCTTTGTAGGCCTAGTAGTTATTCTATCGGTTTCTTAGCCGAACCGATAAGTTACGGGGACGTAAACACACCAGCATCGGTTTTTTTCTTGCTTGTTCATGTTGGAGTAGCATCAAGATCCACTGATTGAAACTAAGATCATTATCAGAGTTCGAAATCACGTGATATGGATATATCTGTTTACTTCATTTTGTGAGTTTATCTCACCATAGAAAGGTGCTTTTGTTCGTTCCCTCGCTTTTCGTCAATCTCATGAGGTTAACACTTTGTGTGGCTATCGAATCGGTTTTGACTCTTATTTCTATCAATGCTGGTACTATTTTTGTACCCTTCTTTATTAATTTGCATTTAGGCTTTAATTGCAAACGGGCCACTTATATTATAATACATTATGTTATTTAATTTATACTATACACCTCGACCGTTTTGAATTAGCAGAACCTTTCAACGGTTTTCTTATGAGTTGCACGAGGCGGCTACCCTGGTAACCAGGGGAATCAATAAGATCCACTGATGGAAACTAAGATCATTATCAGAGTTCGAAATCACGTGATATGGATATATCTGCTTACTTCATTTTGTGAGTTTATCTCACCATAGAAAGGTGCATTTGTTAGCTCCCTCGCTTTTCGTCAACCCCATGACTATCGAGTCGATTTTGACTCTTATTTCTAGCAATGCTGGTACCATTTTTGTACCATTCTTTATTAATTTGTCTCTAGATTTTAATTGCTAACGGACCACCTATATTATAATATATTTAATATATTATATCATTTTATATGTGTGTGTGTTCGTGTTTGTATGTTATTTCTTTACTACTCACAAGGGGCTACACACAGAGGGGACAAACAAGGACAGACAAACGGATTAAGCCGATTATACCAACCCCAGTGCGTAACTGGTACTTATTTAATCGACCCCGAAAGGATGAAAGGCAGAGTCGACCTCGGCGGAATTTGAACTCAGAACGTAGCGGTAGACAAAATACCGCTAAGCATTTCGCCCGGCGTGCTAACGTTTCTGCCAGCTCGCCGCCTTAATGTGTGTG
>NC_068986.1:23031362-23032482 GCF_001194135.2 Octopus bimaculoides | reverse complement strand
GGGGGGGGGGGGGGAACAAACACAGACACACAAATATATACACACACACACATATGTATACATATATACGAGGGGCGAATATTTTAGCATCTCGGCGGCTACGTCCAAGGGACATAACTCTGGCGGCGCAAACACGTTAGCGCTGTATTTTAATTTTTCTTCAAATCTAAATTTTTCTGAAATGTTTGATAAGTTTAACATACTTGTCAGAACATCATGATGTTTGTTTTATACCTGCATCTCATTCCTAATACAACATGCCAAACTATAAAATGTGAAAACAGACACTTTTTTTATTGTTTTACGAAGACACGAAGAGTATTGCACCCTACCTAAATATTCATCGTAAATACGACGAGCCAATGAAAACGGATATTATGTGATCGATGTGCCCGTCAGAAGTAACTGCCAAATCTCCCTCAAGTTAAACCTACCGCCTTTAAAAAAAAGGTTTAATTCATTCGAGACACTTAGTTCTGAGTAACCCCCACCCAAAAAAGTGGGTTCGTCTCGGATGGAACGGCGTTGATAATAAGATTAGTTGGCATGGGGCTAGACAGCACCATAAATATTCTTTCTATCAGATGTGCAAGGATTGAAATTTGTGGGTCGGGGGACAGTCGAGTACACCCCAGTTCTTGATTGGTACTTTATTGACTCCGAAAGGGTTAAAGGTAAAGTCGACCTCGGGGGAATTTGAAATCAGAACTTAGAAACGGGCAAATCGTAAATTATATTTAGTCATCAGTTTCACACAAACACACACATACAAATATATATATATATATATATGAAATTAAATATTAAACACTTGTTTTCAAAATATTATCGTTCAAATAACACACACACACACACACACACACACACACATGCGCGCGCGCGCATGCACACACACACATGCACACACACACATATTATAGTGGAGTAGGCTGGTTTATGAGGTGACCCTGGGTTTCTCGTTCATAAGGGGTTAGCCCTGCGGCGTATCTAAAAATATCATATATTAAAGAGGCCTCAGGTCAGCAGTGTTTGGGGCCTGAAGATACGCCGTAGGGCTAAACCCCTTATGAACGAGAAACCCAGGGAAACCCCCATAAACCGGCCTACCCCACTATAATAT
>NC_068986.1:23029392-23031237 GCF_001194135.2 Octopus bimaculoides | reverse complement strand
ATATATATATATATATATATGAAATTAAATATTAAACACTTGTTTTCAAAATATTATCGTTCAAATAACACACACACACACACACACACACACACACATATATATATATATATATATATGTATATATGCATACATATATATTACTACTGAAGTACACGGGACCAGCAGGCAATGTACTTCCAGAGTTAGAGTCGGTGCGCGACCTGGGAATCCACATGAGCAACGACGCAAAATTCCATGTGCATATTGCTCAGATAGCAACACTATGCAGGCGGGTGGCAGGTTGGATCCTTAGATCCTTCAGGACCAGGGACAGAGACACAATGCTTCTGCTTTGGAGAACCTTTGTCCTCAGTCGTCTGAACTACTGCTCCCAATTGTGGACCCCACAGAGTGTAAAACTAATTGCGGGACTAGAGGCGATCCAACGCCAGTAACACATAAGAAGATAGACTCAATGGAACACCTGGGCTACTGGGAGGAGTTGAAGGAACTGGGACTGGATCTAGTTAAATTGATTCACAAAATCAAACACCTTTGATTTTGCTCAGATTGCTTTCAATTTTTGTGTAACCATGCATCTCAGAATTTTGATCACGATCAACCAATTACTTTATCTCGTAAATTAAATAATCTGACGTTATTTGGCATTTAAAGTTGGGAAATTTGGGTAATTTTAGCCAATCAACAGACAGCGAGGCATTAACAGCTTGTTACCATGACAACCGCACGTTGTGTTTTGCTTCACTTCACCCGCGTTTGTGCCGTGTGTGTGTATCATAACTCAAAGCTATATTCATAAATATAGTAAAACATCTAGTGATGCTTAACTTCTCTATTACATTAATATCACATCGAGGTCTTTTTACATAAGCTGTCATTAATTTTTTGTCTCTTTCCTTCAGACGCAAACAGTAACTTCGTCAACGTTTCAATTCCGTTCTCATCGTCACCACCACCAACGCTACCGTACCGTCATCCTCGCCGCTATTTCCGTCATCGTTATCGTCATCATCACCGTCGATGCCACTATCATTGTCATAGTCGTCATCTCCGTCGCCATTGATCTATTCGTCGTCATAGTGATCATCTCAGCACCGTCATTATCATCGTTGATGTGATGTCGCTGTCAATTTCATAGTGTAATCCCTAAAAACGAAAATACGATATGCAATTTTGGTGGTTATTCCAATGAGGTGAACTACTGATCCAACATCTGAAGTGAATTATAACACAAAGTAAAACTAAGTTACTAAAAACTTAGGCGTACAAGTCGATTTTATATAATAGACCTCAAGTTTTTAGCTCAAAATTCTGAGAAGGTCTATAATTGCTGCATAGGTAGATATTACCATCACCGTTGGAGATAACAGGTACCCCCATCGAAATCTATTGTTTTCAACGATATGTTTCTCCTTCTGACTGGTTTTGCATGGTTATAAATATTAGAATTTGGTAAGGCAAAATCAGTTAGTGAACAGAGACCCACTAGAGATGGCCACAAGCAGACATCCACCTGAGACAAACGGCCACAGGGAGAATTGAAAGCTACAATCAGCGACTATGCGACACAACTTCCCTCAACTCTCTAACTTTCACTGGCTCACTTTCTTTTCTTTGCAACATCACTCTATCACTATCTGTGTTTGACCCTCACCACCACCACCACTGCTTGACAACCGGAGTTGGTGTGTTTAAGTCCCTGTAACTTAACGGTTCGGCAAAAGAGATCGATAGAATAAGTACTAGGCTTAAATAAAAACCCTGGGGTCGATTTGTTCAACAAAAATCTTTCAAGGCGACGAGGGAAACAAATGGCTGAAACAAGTAAAAAAAAAAAAAAAA
>NC_068986.1:23024549-23028751 GCF_001194135.2 Octopus bimaculoides | reverse complement strand
GGGTTAGGGTTAGGGTTAGGGTTAGGGTTAGGGTTAAAGCAAATTTAAAATGAAAAAAGCAAATAAAACGAAGAATCGTTTGTTTATGTAGTCGGCACTTAATGTATATCGGCTGAATGGACGTCAGTGATTGGTTGAAATTATCGAAATAACACAATTTTTTACATGAAATAAATTCGAATACAAAAATATTTTTCTGTTCTATAACACAAAATAGATAAGTATACGAAGTTTGAAAGTCTTTCGGTACCAAAAGCACTACGTAAAACATTAATGAAAAATGTGGCCCCCGTTTTAAAAAAGATCCCGTATTTGTTTCTCATCATCTCATCATCCATTCAAGTATCTCGTTGTATTGGAGTTAAGGGGAAGCAACTACTGTATCGATGACGCCTATTGAAGCACAAATACGCTTCCACGTATATTCTTTGTTTCCAAATACAGTGAGTCCTTTCTTTAGTGGCAAGTTTATTAGGAAGACTCATTCTCATTTGTAGTTGATTTCAATTATCACCATGCGATTGTTCTATCTTCTCTGGAGGCGGAGATAGTTTAAATATAGCCAAAAGAGACCGATAGAATAAGTATTAGACTTATAAATCCAAAATAAACACTGGGGCTGGTTCGTTCGACTAAATCCTTCAAGACGGTACCACACCATGGCCGCGGTGTAATGTAAAAGATAAAAGAAGAAGATAAACGATAAAGGCCGAAAATATATTTAACAGAAATAAATTAATGCACTCTGGGAGCAAAATCTCAGTCTAATTTGTATTAATTCACTGAAATGTGTCAGAAGCAACTCTACTTTTTTTCCGTGTACAACTGATTGTAAAATGTTTTTGTTTTTTCGGTTTACACCAAAAGGTTTACTTTTCCACTGACGTTTCAACATGATATTTAACAAACAAAACAAAACTATAATAAACTGGGTCAAATAAAAACTATAGTAAACTGGGTCAAATAATAAAAAAAATCTATAATAAACTGGGTCAAATCCTGAAAGGAGCAAATATACAAATTAGAACAAAGTGACTGCGGGGAAAACTACTACGAAGCCTGACAGATTCGAAAATAGCCAGTTTTTGTTATTCTTAAAACTAACAAGTTAGTTATTTATTATGAACTGAGAGGTGGTAGGAGGTGCACCTTAAAATTTAAATATTTATTTCCTGATTTATTCCTTTTGTAATGACTTCTAAATGTACACGGTACACCAGTAGCGTAGCTAGGGGCGGAGCAGGGCAGGGTAGGGCAGGGGTAAGTTCTGCCCCCAGACGTCGCTTTTATGTGAGTGGCACTTTTGGGTCTGCACTATAAGTCTGTATAGGCTTAAGGGCCCCAGGACGGGGGAGGGAGAAAATTCAAGGGCTTCTCCAAGCGGCACACACTCTGGCTACGCCACTGCTGCACACATAGCTATCTGTGGGCGCCTAAATGTACGGGGTAAGGCTTAACGTTAGAAAGCTAAATTAGAAATGACACGGAGATTCGAGTATGGACTGCATGTTGTAGCTAATGGAAGAGCTCTGGGTCTACAACCAACGATTGTAAATGAACAGTTCGCAAAAATATCAAAAGTATGAATTCCTTGCCCAAAAGAGTCACAAAATTAATTCGGAAAAGATCAAGCATAATGGAAAACAACAACCATTCTTAATATGTTAAATATGCTTAATATGCAAAATCCCTACAGCTTACATAATCAAGGTAATTTCACCTAATCAAGAAAACCTTGTTTAATCAGAGAAGCCGCTTAATACTCTACCTACTCAAGACCACAAGCTGTACAGTTTTTTTAATTCAGGAACCAATTTATCTAACCATGACAGTCCCCACCATATCATCCTGTCGCACGGCAATCCTTTCTCTCAAATCAGCAGAACTACAGTAATTCCGCATTGACAGCCTTTAGCAAATATTGTGCCTCATATCTGACTTTTCCCATTTCCCATTTCTCAAGCAGATGTATTGGTCCCATCTTTCCACGTCACCAACACAATCCAGATCCCTACCACAATCACCAGATTTCTTCTTTACATGCTGTGATGCAATATTACAACAAAATAAAAAATAAATGAATGCCTCATTCATTATCTATAAGAAGTTTCTTATTGGCAACAACTGTGTGCCGTTCACTCATTATTGCAACACCTGAAAGATAACTATCAAGAGAGCAAGCAATAACTTTGCTTGTCTCCTACTATTGCAGGCGTATTTGTCCGTTGTTAAGAGGGTTTCTACGAATGAGTTTTTGTTTGAAGCATCACACAAGCGCGAGAAAGAAAGAACCCTATTTAGGTATTTCAAAAGTTACATAGGCTTTTCATGAACCTCAAGACAAGAATTTGGTGGGGAATCATGGCCGATACATTCTGCAAGAGTTTCTCTGCCAAACGGGGAATGGTGCATATATTTATAGGCCTTTCTTTAAAATTGAAAATGGGTGATGAAGCAAGCTCAGCAGGAGCATCGTACGCAAGTAATGAAAAAGATCACTGAGAAAGAAATGAGATATCTTAGGCCTCTGGCTATTGTTACTTTGTGGTAATATGGGAAGGTGGAGATTATTAACTTGACCTTTAACGATATGCAGTTGAAAGGGATTGGCGCGGATATACAAATCCTGATTATCTTCGAAAATCACAAAGTGATTCTTGAGATGTACTCTGTAGCGAGTGTGAAATAAAAAGTTTTAAGTCTGGTCGTGCAGAAAAGAAAGCTCGGCAGCTACACAAGTGACATTTATGGCCATTTAAGGGATTAGTCGTGGTAGGATATACTATTCCTAGGGCACCACTCGTCGCAGAAAACGTCGAATGTCAAAGCCTCATCCTCGGTTCCAAGAACCAAAAAAGCGGCAAATTACCAAGAAACCTAGAGATCACCTCTGTTGGTCATAACTAGCAGCGGTATTTCATCGTCTTGATTACCACAAACAAGCGATGGAAAGTGAGTTGGGGGAGGCAAGTTGCCGGAAAAGAAAAGAAAGAAAAGAAAAAGTTCCTTTGATTCCCCTCTCTCCGCCCAAAGCCAAAATTAAATGACTTCTAGAGAAGGCAAGCAAAAAGTGCAAGAAGGAGATCATTTAGCCCCATGACACAGTGAATGTAAAAGTTCCACGCAAAACAAACGTAGAACTGTAGAAGAGAGATGCAACCATTTCGGAACAATTTCGGCGAATATTTGTTAGAAAATGAGTTTCGATTACGTGGGGCGTGGAAAACGCAAGATACTAATTTAAAAAAAAAAAAGTAACAGAAGAATTTACAATATTACGAAAATTTTAAGTGCATCAACATTAAGCTTTTTATTGCCCAATCCGATCCCCAAATCATTCAATATTGTTCCTCATTTAATGCGAGGAACAATAAATAAAAGTATTGACTATCCCTACATTTACTCTCTTCACATTTACTGGCTTTTGTATAAATTAGAAACAATTAAGATTAGTAGTATTAATAGAATCGTAAGAGCGCCATAAAATATACTTTGCAATATTTCTTTACAGTTTCATTTCAAATCTCACCCAGGGAAATCTCGCCTTTAACTCGGGCCGGTAAAATAAGATTCTAGTCAAGTAGAGGGCCAATCGGTGGTATCGATTAATTCCTTCCCCTCAAAAACTGCTTGTGTTGCACCAAAATTTGAAACAAGTGAAAGGTACAAGATGGCAGAATCGTTAGTATGTTGGACAACATGGTTAGCAACATTTCTTCCGGGTCTTTACGTTTTCAGTTCAAATACTTACCCAGATGAACTTTGCCTTTCATTCTTTCGAAGCTGGTAATATAAAATATCAACCACGCCAAGAACTGGAGTTGATTTAATTGGAAAAGCCTTCCCCTCAAAATCGCAGGACATTTTGCCTAAGTTAGACACAATTAATGTTAGGGCGATGGATTGGCAGTATCGTTAGAGAAACGGAAAAAATACCATGCAGAATTTTGTGATGGAGCAGAGTTCAAATCCCATTGAAATAAAATTTGACCTTCAACCTTCTGGTGTCATAAAATAAAGTACTCGTCACGGATGTCACTCAATTTAATCGACTAACGATCCTCATCACAAATTTCTGGTCATGTACCAAAAACGTCAAAGAGCGATTATCATATTATCTTTATTAAGACGGCGAGCCGACAGAATAGTCAGCAAACCGAGCAAAATGCAGAGAAGCCTTTTATATATATATATATATATAT
>NC_068986.1:23021352-23024331 GCF_001194135.2 Octopus bimaculoides | reverse complement strand
TATAGACTGCCTTTATTGTCCGTCATATTTTCGTTATTGTATAAGGCTGCGAGCTGGCAGAATCATTAGTACACCGGACGAAATGCTTAGCATCACTTCGTCCGTCTTTACATTCTGAGTTCAAATTTCGCCGAGATTGACTTTCATCTTTTCGGAGTTGATAAAATTCCAGTCAAGTACCTGAATCGATGTAATCAACCACCCACTCCCGCTAGAATTGTTGACCTTGTGCCAAAATTAGAAATAGTTATTATTTATTTATATATTTATTTTAGTTGCAAAGTCTGACAGTATTTCCATTCAGAGAAAGTTTGCGATTAATGACTCATTTTCCCATTCGGCTATGACCTCACGCAGAACAGTTGACATTTACCGACTTCATTATCTAGTACTTATGTATAACAATCATTGTGATTAATTTTTATATTGTTATCTAAAGATAAATATATGAATGGACAGATGACACAAATACTCATTTGTAACCTTAAATATCTCCCCACTTCGCGTGTGTAGATACAGATATGTAACTAGAAGAGAAATGTAGATCAGAAGGTGACGGTGAGGAAGTGTGAGCGTGAGGGAATGGGTGAGAAATGGGAACGAAACGTGACAGAGTATGAGACAAAGTAATAAGCATAAGAATGATGGTAAGAGGAGAGATTAGGAGCTGTTTGCAGGAGAATGGTGGGAGGAACGAGTAATGGGGACGAAGGAACGGAAACAAGTAAATTAAAACCAGATGAGTGAGGTGATAGTGAGAGTGTAACAGGAGATATCGAGTATCACGCTAGCAAAAGTCTCGTAATCTCCTGCTTAGCCGATATTGCAATGCGGTTTCAATTCCAGGTTAATACTAATGCAATCTGCACTTTTACCATTTCTATTTCAATATTTAATCATTCTTAAGACGGCGAGCTGGCAGAAACGTTAGCACGCCGGGCGAAATGGTTAGCGGTATTTCGTCTGCCGCTACGTTCTGAGTTCAAATTCCGCCGACTTTGCCTTTCATCCTTTCGGGGTCGATTAAATAAGTACCAGTTACGCACTGGAGTCGATATAATCGACTTAATCCGTTTGTCTGTCCTTGTTTGTCCCCTCTGTGTGTAGCCTCTTGTGGGCAGTAATGAAGTAAGAGACGTTTGCACGCAGGGCGAAATACTTAGCGGTATTTCGGGTGCGTTATATTCTGAGTTCAAATTCCGCTGAGGTCGACTTTGCATTTCATCCTTTAGGGGTCGATTAAATAAGTACCAGTTACGCATTGGAGGGGGGGGGGTCGATGTAATCGACATAATCCCTTTGTCTATCTTTGTTTGTCCTCTCTATATTTAACCTCCTGTGGGCAATGAATAAATAAATATTTAATCATTCTTGTTAAAATGTAACCAATATTCCGAGTTCGACGCTCTTCGGGACCAACTTTGCTTTCCATCATTCGGAGATTGATAAAATGAAGTGCCACTGAAGAATTTTAGTGAATGGACATTAAAGAGAAAGATGATGTAACAGAATGACTGAAGAAGATATGCATTCGAGCCCTTGCTGCGTGAAATAAAGACAGTAAACTGAGATCTGAGCGCTAATATACTTAATGTTGGAACCAGGAAATTTTATTCCATTGAAATTATATTATAGTTAGGAGAAAATGGATATATTATTTCTTGACAAACACAGACCATGAAGAACAAGGAAGACAAACTAGACTTTAAACTAGAACGTAGCCGTACACTCAATATAATACGTTATGTTTGAAATATCAGGCTGAGTAAAAAGTAAGCAAAGTTTTGAAACATGAAATTCATTACAATATTATTTTAACAATGCGGAAATTTTATTCATCAACGAAAGGACCATTACAATCAATACATTTTTGCCTGCGAGTTACAGGTGTGTTTATTCTGGTAACATAAAAATCTGGAGGTCTGGAGCTGATGAACCCTTTGAACGCACTTTCAGCATCGGTTTGATTTTTGAATACCTTCTCTCGCAGGAAACCATCAAGATGCTTGAAAAAGTGGTAGTCGGTATGAGAAAGGTCTGGGTAATAAGCTGGGTAGGGAAGAACTTCGTAGCCAAGTTCCCTCAACTTCTGGAGCGTCATTCGTGAAACGTGTAGTCGAGCATTGTCATGAAGAATGATTGGAGTCCAGCAGTACACCACCAGTCACCTTAGCCTTCTTTTTGAAGAGCTCGGGTTTAGGGAAAGTTTTCGGTGCTTCATTTTGGTCCAACCACTGCGAAGAACGTTTCTTATTATTGTGCAGAATCCACTTTTCATCGCAAGTTACAATACGGTCGAGAAATGCATCGGTATGGTTACGGAGAAGAAACGTCGAGCAAATTACATATCTGCGCATTTTCTGATTTTCATTCAACTCATGTGGTGCCCATTCGTCGAGCTTTTTTGCTAAAACCGATCGCATGCAAATGCTTGAAAGCAGTTTTCTGGCTAACTTGAAGTTCTTTTCCCAGTTCCCGAGTGGTTTTACGTGGATCTTTTTTTCAATGACAGTCTTTATTTGACCGTCATCTATGACAGATGGGCGTCCGCTACGCTCATGATTTTCAAGGCTCAGATCTCCACTGCGAAATCATTTCCGAGCTGACCACTCATTGGTTATGTCCTCACCAAACGTTTCGTTGATATCACGAGCAGTTTCAGCTGCTTTACGTCCTTTTTTGAAGTTGAATAGAGAGATCAACGCAGGACTGGTCGACTGGTCCCGTCGCTAGGAGATGGTAGGGGTTCGCACCCTGCTCGCAATTTTATCTGATGCAACTGTGCATCGTTGACCAGCTAGAGGTGATGTTCTCTTGGGGTTTAAAAATCGCAGTAGACTTCACTCGAACGGGCAGCCATGTTAAAGGGGTTACAGATATTACTTGTTAGTACAGCTACTGCGTTGATCTCTCAGAGAGATTTTAGAACTAGCATTTTTATTTATTTATATGTATATATTACAAGTATATAAATATATA
>NC_068986.1:23018856-23020128 GCF_001194135.2 Octopus bimaculoides | reverse complement strand
ATATATATATATATATATATATATATATATATATATATATACTCACACACATACATACAAAAGTAAGTTGATAATACAACAGGTCGTTATCATACCTATTAATAATTCCCGTGTATAAAAATAGAATGCGTAACTTATCTGGAGTGGATCGAGGAACTTCAAAAATAACTTACAGATAAGATATGAAATACTTGTAACATGAAACGATCACTCGCACGGCGTGCTTTGTAACACGAGTGAATGTGTGAATACAATTCATATTTGACCTTGATCTAGTAGCTAGTCACGCAATTTGCAAGAGACGGTACTTTTCCATCCTTTTGTCTTTAGCTTTTGTAACCTAAAATTCCCGATAACCAAGTTTGGCGAAGAGATAAAATTGAAACGCCACATAAATTAACATAATGTAACATTATATATATATGTGTGTGTGTGGAGCTAAAGTGCCACAGTTCTTTTATTCATTTATTTTTGTACTTTTGTTTTTTCGTGAGTTACAGAATACTTGCTGGCAGCCGTACTTAGGTGTATTCTTTCTTTACTTTTTTGTTCTTTTTTTTTTTTTTTTTTTTTTTTTTTTTTCGTTTCATTATTCACTGTTATCTTCTATGCACGTGAACAAGGCATGACTGTCACACAACTTTGCAATGTATTCATAAATATATATACATATGCATATGGATTATATGAATATATATGTCAGAATACTGATTTTATGTATATATGTGCGTATGTGTGTATATATGTATACAAAACTTCATGTATATGTAAACATACATATATGTTTGTATTTATATGAATATACATATACATATGTATGCATATGTTTGTATGTATTCATGTGTGTGTGGGTGTTTTTGTGTGTGTTTGTGTGTACTTACGTGTGTATTTACATATATGCATATATGAATATATGTGTATATATATCTAATATATATATATATTTATATATGCATATATAAATGTGTGTGTGCGTGGAAGCCAGTCGCATATATAAATTTTTATGTTTGCAACTGGCTTCCACAGTTTGTGTCTACCAAATTCATTCACAAAACACTGATCGTCGAAAAGACCTGCTGAAGGTGCCGTGTTCTGGGACTGAACCTGAGACCATGATGTTAATAAGCGAGCCTCTTCATTGCATAAAAATGCCTGCACCACCTATAAAAGAACTATTAAAAGTCTTTGTATGTATGTGTGTGTATATATATACGTGTGTGTGTGTGTGTGTGTTATATATATATATATATATATATATATATATATATATAT
>NC_068986.1:23017612-23018600 GCF_001194135.2 Octopus bimaculoides | reverse complement strand
AAAACAAAAGGGTTTTGTATGATCGTGTATAGAGGAATATATTATTTTATTTAAAAGAGTTCCAACTCTGTCTGTTTTTTATGTTTTTTATTTATATTCTTGTAAAATTTATGTGGGATATAGAATATGGAATATATAATATACAATATAAAAAAAGATGGATGGTACAATGAAATGAAGTATTGAATGTCTTATTGAATATATGAAATATTGAGTGTTCAATATAAAGGATTAAATATATAAATATATAAAGGCGAATACGTATTTTCTATACCTTGTGGTATTTCATCATGGCCGGTATGACAGACTATATATATATATATATATATATATATATATATATATATATACTCTAATTATTATGCATAAAATGCAAAATATTTTATTTTTTGTATATTATGTAGGCATAATTTGCCCCTGCTTTTCAATCTCAGTATTAAAAATACGCATAGAACTGCTGTAGTACACGTGCTGCGTACACTCCTACAACCACGTTTCCTTTACGCACTATAAAGGCAGAAGTAAATCTGACTCCAACTCAGTCGCGCACCTGTGTTTCGTTTATATTTTAGTGTGTTTTACTACATAAACGTCACCAACTGCCTACCCTGAGTAACAACTCATGGCACTTGCCTGAGTTTTTCTTTCATTTGATGGGCCAGTCCGCTTCTCCCCGCCTAAGACTTTCAGTTGTAGGTACGTATGGCAACGGTTGTCATCTGATTCTTTGACGGCCTATCGATACATGAGATTCTTAAGAGCCTCTGGTTGAATTTCGCTCAACTGCCATGGAGCGGTCCGATTTATCTGCAGGATAATGAGACCTATTTTCTCACATTGTTCTAGCTTTTGATTTGAGGCCGCCCCGCTGGCTAGGTGGCCAACCATTTATACACACACACACACACACATATGTATAAAATACGTATATATACATATATATATATATGTATATATGAATATATATATATATATATGTATATATATA
>NC_068986.1:23010970-23016954 GCF_001194135.2 Octopus bimaculoides | reverse complement strand
AATTTTTTCGTTTATTTTGAGCCTGGTAAACAAACCAACACCGATTGTCACGCGATGAGAAGTGACAAAACACACATATATACATATATATGTATGTGACGGGATTCTTCTAGTTTCCGTCTACCAATTCCACTCATAAGGATCTGGACAGACCAAGGTTATAGCAGAAGACACTTGTCCAATGTGCAATGGAGTGGTACTGAACCCAGAACCATGAAGCTGGAATGCAAACTTCTTACCAAAGAGCCAGGGCTAAAATAAAATGCTTGACCCCGACGTGATTCGAACACGCAGCCTTCTGATCTGGAGTCAGACGCGCTACCGTTGCGCCACAGGGCCGAGTTGCTTGACGGTATCAATACTTTGGTATATATATATGTGTATAACAAAGTATAGCGATTTTTATTTTTTCTACTGCCAACATTTCACTCTCTCAACACATACAGCTACCAAAACATTTGGTTCTGGCTGTTTTTAATGTTTCATGCTTGTTGTTGTTGTTGCTACTGCTGCTGCTGCTGCTGCTGTTGTTGTTATTAATGATGATGATGATGATGATGATGATGATGATAATGATGTTTCTGTTATTCCTTTTTCTGTTGTCGCTTCTGTGTCCGTTGGTGTCGTTTCTATTGTTGTTGTTGTTGTTGTTGTTGTTGTTGTTGTTGTTGTTTTTTATGATGTTATTGTTGATAGAATGATTGGCAACGGTGACTGCGGTGGCGGAGGCAGCAGCAACGGCGATAGCGAAGGATACGATGGCGATAATTATGATGATGATGATGATGATGACAACGATTCATTTTAACCCCTGATCGAACACACCTATGATAAAATGCGTTTCAAGAGTGAGTAATCAGCGATTAATCAACAGTTTTCCAATGCACTCATCTTTTTCATAGTTATTTTGAGGAGCGTATAGAGAGATTCGAAGGAGATTTGGTTGCTAATTATAGCAGGTCTGACAAGTCAAATGTCCGCACTAGTATCTCAAAAATTACTGAAGTTACTAAGAGCATTTACATTATTTACATTTGACAGATATTTGTCCTCATCTTGTTTGTTGTTAACACGTTTCGGCTGATATACCCTGCAGCCTTCATCAGGTGTCTTGGGGAAATTTCGAACTTGGGTTGTCATTCCTAAGGTATTATTATTATTATTATTATTATTATTATTATTATTATTATTATTATTATTATTATTATTCAAGTCACTGCCTGGAATCGAACTCGGAATCTTGGGCTTAGAAGAGGCTACAGAGAAGCAAGACGTGGTATGAGCACAAATCGCAGATAGTGGTGGAGTCGGAGACTAGCAATATCCTCTGGGATTTCCCAATCCAAACAGATCAGGTGCTACAGCACAACAGACCGGACGTAGTGGTGGTGGACGAGGTGCACCACATATGATATATGGTTGATGTTGCATGCCCCTTTGACTCACGAATAATCAAGAAGGACGGCAAAAAGATAGATAAATACAACCCTCTTAAGTACGAAATATCCCGGCTATGGAACATGAAGAAGGTGAGGATAGTGCTGATTGTTGTTGGGACCTTGGAGACAGCATCAGAAGGCATCAAGAGGAATATAAAAGAAATTGGAATAGAGTGCCCAGTAGAACTGTTACAAAAGGTTTGCCTCCTTGGCAGGGCAGAATAATCAGGAAAGTATTAGATAGCTGAAAACAACGGATAGCATGGTACTGTAGGATGCAGGCTGTAAGCCCGCTACGCATGTAATACACCAGGAACTCCAGCAAAACCTGTTATAAAGAGAAAACTATTATTATCATTATTATTATTATTATTATTATTATGATTATTATTATTATTATTATTATTATTATTATTATTATTATTATTCAGTAGTTTTATTTTCATAACGTGCTTTCACTTCACTACCGAGCGCAGCCCTGTGTGCCTTGGGTATGTGCTGTGGTTTGCTGTGATGCTCTTATGGTTACTGTATTGAAAGTGTTTTGCGTAGGATGCAAAACACTATTATTATTATTATTATTTATTATTATTATTATTATTATTATTATTATTATTATTATTATTATTATTGTTGTTGTTGTTGTTGTTGTTGTTGTTGTTGTTGTTGTTGTTGTTGTTGTTGTTGTTGTTGTTGTTGTTGTTGTTGTAAGCAAAAGAACGGCGGACGAATAATCATAAATACTATAAAATAGTTGATTTAGGAGTTACAAATTTTAGTAACTTGATTTTGGTTAATTTCCTCTACTTTAGAATATCACTAGTATTTATTTTATCTGCCCCGAAGAGTTAAAACCAGTTTAAGTAAAATGCTGTAACAATTTAAATTTAGCATTCTACCGATTCTGCCAACTCATTGTCGTAGCATATCGCAGATTTGACGACAGATGTTGAAATATGCTTTTAGCTAGACAGGCTTGACAATGTTTAAGTGTTGATTGATTGCTTTAACGATAAATCGTTTGGAATTAATGAGTAAAGATAAACAGAAATAACTAGTAACCTATATTAATACAATTAATTTGAAGTGCACTCACAAATGAAAAGTTCGGGAGCTGTGTAGAGAATTCTAACTTTTCGGACAATCTTGGGTGAAAATGAAATTAGAAATACATAGGAAGTATTTTTATTGTTATTTAGCCCCGAAGCAACCCTATAATAGGCATGTAGCCGAGTAATTAGGGTGTTACACTCACGATAACGTGATCGTAGTTTCGATTCCTGGGTCGGACCGGTACGTTGTGTTCTTGAACAAGACACTTCACTTCAGGTTGTTCCACTTCACTTCAGGTTGTTCCACTTCACTCAACTGGAGGAATTGCGATCGTGCACCAGCATTTAAATCTTGCATCTTTCTAAGAGAAAAATACTGTTTAGTATAGCAGAACGATTCTGTGCAATAGTTACAGGTTCAAACAGATGAGAGAGACAGCTGGGATAACTAAAAATATTCCTCCAATAAGCAAGACAAAAGAAAAACATATGTGCGCACACGTGTGTGTGTGTGTATGCATGTATGTACGTGTGTGTATGCTTGCATGTATGTATGCGTGTGTACGTACGCACGTACGTATGTATGTATGTATGTCTCTTCTATTTTTTAATTATTATAAATCTTCCACTGAGGAGGGAGCCAGTTTCCAACAAAGATACAAGGCTCCATCTTTGGGATGTAGTTAACAGAGACAAATTCACATTTGGAACTTGAGAAAAATCTTGCATATTTTTTACTGTTCAACTCACAGATTGTACTTGTACTGTAAGAATTAATCGGTCAGTTTCTCTTTCTGAAAATCCCAGTTTATCCAGATTCTCCTTTAAACATTTACTAACAAAACCTAGTGCTCCAATTATTATTGGTATGAATATGAATTCGTAGTCTGGATATAGAAGCTGGAGGTTTCGAAACAATTGTCCATAGATATCCTTATTTCTTTGGTTTACAAAGAGATATTTATAACTGCAGGGCAGCTAACCTCCATGATGGTACATACCTTTGCCCCTCTGTCCCAAACAACAATATCCGGCTTGTTATGCTTACATTTGGCAGACGTTTTGTTGGGAATATTCCACCAGTATCCCTTGAGTTGGTGTTTATGAACGTATTCCATAACAGAGGGATTTTCTAAGTTTATTTCAGGACAGTCTTTTTTCCGGATGACATTGTAAATTGTTTTAGAAACAACATCGTGTTGGATAGGGAGGCAGTACCGTGATGACATTTTAGGACAGCTGCTAATCACATGCGTGATGTCTTCTACGGAAACATGACATAGCCTACACATGCAGTTGCACCTTGGGATTACAAGAGCGTCACTGTCTCTCTTGTTCACCAGGTACTCTGTGGCAATCTCCTGTTCTTGGATTGCAAACGCATAACCTTCAAAGTGTGATGTGATGTGATGTAGTGGCTTTGTGCCCAAGAGAGGCTGTGCTTCGTTTCAATTCTTCTGTCTTCTTCAAGCTTCCGGGCAACATACCCATGCATAGTCTTTTTGTATGCTGAGTGCTTTCCATCCAGGTCTTCTCTGGAGTAAGAGAGCCCATCTGTTTTGGGGCTGTATAGGAGATCATCAGGAAGAGAGTGTTTTTTGAGTTCACTACTAACTTGTACAATGTTGTTCATTTCACTTTTCAGGGCTGCATTAATATATTTATTTTTGCTGCTGTTGTTTAACAGGTGCTGTTTGAGTGATACCATACGGCATTCGAAGGCCAACTGCACTGATCTCAGGCCTCTACCGCCTTCATTTCTTCTTAGGAAGAGCCTGTTAACAACACTGTTTCTGTGGAAGTTCCCAGTTGTTGTCCGGATTTTGCGGGTTTTGATATCAATGGAGTGGATTTCCTCTACAGACCAATCAATTATCCCAAACGTTGAGATCAGCACTGGTACTGCAAATGCATTGTGGGATATTGTTTTGTTGTAAGAGGAGAGTTCCGATTGACGTATTTTCCTAAGTCTGGTGTAATATTCTCGGTTCACTCTATCTTTATTCACAGTGCCTTCATATGATACATTTTCATTTATGCCTAGGTACTTGTAACATTCTTTGTATGGAATGGAGGAGATAGAGAGACTGTTAATGCACGTTTTGAGTTTGGGGGACTGACTTTCATCGTTCTATAACCAAATATAAACATTTCTTTTGGCCAAATTCCATGCCTATATCAGCTAAAAATGCTGTTATTAATTCCATTTTTTTTTTTTTTTGGCATTGTTAACACTTTTAGCATAAACCTTCAGGTCGTCTACAAAGAAATTATGAGTTACATTGATATTTCTAGTAGTTGAAGATCCTAGCATGTAACCATTTGTTTTCTGCAGTAGGAACGATAACGGATTCAGTTCCAAAAGGAAAAGAAGTACAGAAAGACTATCTCCCTGGAATTTTCCCTTTGAAATGCCTATACTATTAGAAACAACTATTCTGTTCTCAGTTGTAAGGGTAAGAATAGTTGTCCATGTCTTTGTGAGTCTCTCTATAGCAACAGTTAAGGTAGTAGGTACCTTTGCCAGATGTAGGCACTTCAAAAGCCATGAACGAGGGATAGAGTCGAATGCATTCTTATAGTCAAGCCATATTTTCACAAGGTTTCCGCGTTGTTTTCTCACTTGAGACAGTACAGCTTTGTTTGTTATAAGTTGTTCGGCACATCCCCACACTCCCTTATTGTACGTATGTATGTACGTGCGTACGCATATATGTATGTATGTATGCATGCATGCATGAATTTATGTATATATAGGCAATCTATATTATACATGCATGCATGTGTATATGTAGTTTTTTTTATGTAGGACATTTGACATGATAAATATAAGACATTTCGTTGGTCAAATCTGAATCGTATGATTTAACTGTAAGTCAGAATATTCAGAATCGCTGCCGATAAATATCGAAAAGAGGTTAAAACCACTTCGAAAATAATCACAGCTCTACGCCATCACCTGCTTTCTATAGGGCGACGTGCAGTCTGTCATCACATTGTTCAAACAAAGAGATAGCACTTAAAGCCGAATACAACGTCGCAGTTGTATTTCTAATCAGCCAGATTTTTAAACGAATCGAAATCAAGAGATGAATCCAACGAAATGAAAGAAATCCTGTTTAACCAGCTAGTCTTTATATTAAGATGGGAAAATAATTCTAGAGAATTTCACTGTATTGTCAAAATCTGAACAAAGAATAATTATGCAGGACATTAGACTTATAAATGTTAAACATTAGGTATATATGTACATATTGGCTGTGTGGTTGAGAAGATCGCTTTGCAGCCATGCGCTTTTAAGTTCAGTTCCACTCCGCAACACCTAGGGCAAGTATCTTCTACTATAACCCCGGTCCGACTAATGTCTTGTGAGTGAATTTGGTTGACGGAAACTTTGTGGAAGCCCATCGTTTGTGTGTATGTGCGTTTGTGCGTGTTTTGTGTGTGTGTGTGTGTGTGTGTGTGTGTGTGTGTGTGTGTGTGTGTGTGTGTG
>NC_068986.1:23008088-23009569 GCF_001194135.2 Octopus bimaculoides | reverse complement strand
TATATTTATATATATATATACATACATAGATGCTAAGGATAAATAAAATGGAGTGAGCAAGTCTTTTTATATTGACTTAGAGTTGTTTCATCTGAATTTGATCTAATGATTATTGCTATATAACACGATAATATATGCGATTATTTATTCATGAGATGTCACTGACGCGTATCGAAATTCGTCTCTCATAATCATGCATAAAAGTTAAAGACTTTCTCTCTCCATTCTCCCTGTTTATAACTGTAAAACCTCAGTCGATTTTTGTGGATTTTCAAACATATGTTTGATAAAATAAACAATTTGGGGATACTTTCATATTGATAGCCTGGACCCGTAGATGAACTTAATTGGGAAACCTCCAAGGTCAACACCCTAATGAAATTATTACATACACACAAATATAAACACGCACACACACATGCATACACACACGCGCGCACACACATACATATGTGTGTGTGTGTGTGTGTGTTTGCTACCCAAAATGCACTGACTATCGCTTGTGTTTACATGACCGTGCAGGGAGGCAGTGAAATTTATTTATGCGGATTTTCGTACTCGTCTTCATCAATATGAGAACAGCGAACAGACGAAATTCGAAGGCGCCTGATCCTAATAAACGATTCATATGACTGTATTCTTAACATGAAAATTTAAAGATAGTCGAGAATATACGTGACAGTCGAAGCTTCACTGCTGTGGGCTGCAAGTTTGCTGTCAGTGTGTAGAAATGATTCATTTATCACAGTGTTTTGTCTTTTTCTTACCAATACCCCATTATGAATGAGGATCAATGCCGTAAGTATTACGATATGTCATTAACGCTGTGCCGTAATGCAATAATATTACAGATAATGTCGTCGATTCCGTTCCATAGTTTATACGCTATTCTTTCAACACCTTTTCAATCATTTTTATAACATCGTCATAATGGAAAAACGCAGTGAACTTAAATTTTTCTCATGTTGCAGTTTCTAGAGCGCATTCGCTTGTTGGCGGGCAGATAAACATAGCAGACAGCAATACTAAAAATAAAAGAGATAGCAAGTGTATAAGAAAGAAAAGTTTTCAAAAATATTCTTTCTTAAGACTACACATTCAGTGTCTCTTACGTGGATTTCCCATGTCTCAAGAAGCAAACACTTAATTTAAAATATAGTTTGAAAAGACATTATGTATTTTATGGGTCCGTATAAACTTGCAGCAGTTTTAAAGTTTTCCAAATAATCATAGAATTTTCACAGTACTGCTAGTTCTATGGTTGTATGTATATATACATGGGAGAATTTACGAAAAAAACAACAGACGAGGACGGGTGGTGTAAACAACAAAAGGATGTATTAGTTTAACGCTCGGGAATAGACAAAGTCTTTAACGTTTCAAGCTACGCTCTTCAACTGAAAGGAACACAGAAAGAAATCAGGAGAAAAACAAGGAGAAAAAAAATATAAATGTAGTGGTCAGCGATCTATCTATATATA
>NC_068986.1:23002985-23006858 GCF_001194135.2 Octopus bimaculoides | reverse complement strand
ATATATATATATATATATATATACATACACACACACACACACACACACACACACACACACACACACACATACATATATATATATATATATATATATGTATATATACACATACACATACACACATATACGTATGTATGTATATATGTGTACATGTATTTGTACACACACACACACATATATGTATATATAGATAGACATAGGTATGTATGATATTTAAAGTGATGTGAGAGAATGTCTTTTACGATCACTTTATTGTCTGCGTCTCTCACATATTAGAAATATTATTGAAGGTGTATTGCCGGATGAAGCTTCCTTTTTTTTTAATGCACTCGCGTTTCTAATAATACTCTTGAGAAAGGCATGACCTTTCATAGTTTCACTTCTCAATTCAAATCAAATAATTAAAATATGAAATAATCTACCAGACAAGTGTCTCGCCATACACTAATACTCTTGGAGTAATGTCAAACCTTTATTCATTCGCACAACTGCCTAATTGCACTTGAAGCACTTATGCAATTTTTATTTCTGTCTGTGACACAAATCCTTCCTATATCCCATCTGCCTCTAACCTATTTTTGTTGTAATGTTACACTGCATTATCAAATATTCTTTCCGAAAATTGGTATCTATGCCACTGTCAAATCCATTCGCCTAATCACTTGCTCAACTGACTTGGATATTAGCTGCAAAGTGACTATCTAGATAGGCTTCTAGTATTAACAGCAGATAAGGATACTGACCAGATTTATAATATGGATGAAATACCTGTATACGTTGACATGTTGAGTTCAATAACCATAGACTTTGTTGGCAATAAAAATGTAGATGCTAGTCACTGTGGTGCTACCAAAGCTCGTCTTACTGCTGTGTTGTGTGTTAATGCTGCAGGAAAGGTGTTGAAAGCAATGATTATCCTTAAAGGATTGTAAAACGTGTCTAAAATCAAGGTCCCAAAAAATGCTTATTTAACAGTCTCCAACAAAGGATCAATCACATATGAACTCATGCAGCTGTGGGCTGACAAAGTATATGAGCAGAGAACAGCACAACTATTCCATGCTCAAAATTCAGTGCTATTCATGGATGAGTGCTCAGTGCATCAGAAAACAGAGTTCCTAGAAGTGTTCAAACGCAGGAATACAATTCTCAAACTTATACCTCCTAAAACAACATCTTACTTGCAGCCGTTAGATGTATCAGTTATTGGTTCTTTCAAGAAAACCCTTCGTGCTGAATGGGAAAATTGGTTTTCAAATGGCAAAACGGAGTATACAAATAAAGGATATCGCAAAAAAACCTTCTTATCAAGAGATAGTGAATTTTGTAACCCAAACTGTTGCTACTTTAAATAAAGAAACTATAAAGCGTGCTTTTGAATGTTGTAGAATTGCTCCTCGTGGACAGACTCTAGAATATAGCATCTTAAACTCACGCTTACTGGATGTTTTGTCTGGCCTTGAGGCAAATGCACCAGATGCACATAATGACAAAATTTAAGAAGATGAGATACAAGTAAATGAAATTTGCTTTGATGCGAATTATGGCCAAGCAGCAAATGAAAAAATTCGTGATATTTAACTAGAAACTATTCGGTTATTTTTCTACCATAAATGCCCAAGGACATTTTTTGTTCATATGAAGCTTCTATTCATGTTTTCAACAGTTTAATTTTCAATATTTCCTAATAGATCAATTGTTAACTTCAGAATATTTTTTTAATATGCTACTTCTTTTAAGGGTGTTTCAGTTTCTTTATGTCTATATATCTGATAACTGAAACGATAGAAGTTCAGTGGAACTGTATAAAATAAATATGGTTTTTGAGAATATCTTTGTTTTTCTTAGGTGAAATATTTTACTTCCATATTACCGCCCATGGGCGCTTATTATAAGTGGGCGGTTATTTAAGCCCAAAAATAGTTTTGTAATATAGAATTTTCCGTTTAACAGCCCTGAGCGGATTTTCGGAAAACCCCGGTAAAAACCGGAAACAAGGATGCAAATATCCCTTAAGAGATTATAAGTCCTTGGCATAATTAAATTTATATATATGTGTGTATGTGTGCGTGTGTGGTGTGTGTGTGTGTGTGTGTGTGTGTACATGTACATATACACATACAGAGAGAGTGAGAAAGACAGATAGTCAGACAGACAGACAGACAAAGATAGAAATATGTGTAGAGTGATGTATATACAGGCATAGTTATAGAGGTATATACATACATACATACACACACACACACACACATATATATATATATATATATATACATCTATGTATAGATTTTTATATATAATATATGCATATATATATATACATATATACACACACAAATATATGCTTACTTATAAGTAGATATGCATGTCATGTGTGTGTGTGTGTGTGTGTGTGTGTGTGTGTGTGTGTGTGTATCAGGTCATTAAGAAAGACATGTCCGATTTTGAACTGGAAATTTATTTTACTTTATTTCAACAAACAGCAATGCAGTTCATCAAAGTATGCATCTAAATTATCAACACAATTTTGCCATTTTATCGGTAGCTTATTTATACCAGCAGCGAAGAATTCTGGAGAGCAAGCGATGATGAAATCACGAAAGGTTGTTTTTGCATCTTCAAATATGAAGCTCTCCTTCCAGCTACTCTCCATCTTTCCTCGTCAGTTTCCTCCTTCTCTTCCACCATTTCCTTCTCCTTTTCGACCTTCTCCTGTGTAAGCTGGGTTTTTTAGGGCAGTACGCTCTAATGTGGCCCTTTTGGCCACATTTGTAGCGGCGAGGGATTCTTCCCTCTACCTACACCTTCATTACTGTATCACCTACTGATACCGTTTCTGCCAGTTTCTCCATATTTTCTACTGAAATTTGGATCAATATATCCAGAACTTTGCCTCACCAATTCCTTACTTCTGTTTCTATGGCTTGGAGTACGGCCACTTCCTTCTCATTGCCAAGAATTCCCTGGATTTTCACACCTTTTCAGAAGTAGGAACTAGTCAATTGCTCCGAGGCATTTTGGCAATGTATCAAGAAAACGTGAAGGTCTTTTCGGCAGACTAATCACACAGGATAAAACATGGGTCCATCATTATGATCCTGAGACTAAAGTCCAGTCGAAGCGATGGAAGCATGATAACTCACCACCTCCAAAGAAGGCCTGTGTCCAACCCTCAGCAGGTACGATAATGCTCACAGTCTTTTTAGACCAGCGCGGAGTAGTGATGATGGATTTTCTGGCAAAGGGCACCACAATTAACGAGGCATTTTATGCTTCTCTGCTGCAGAAATTGCAAGACGCCATCAAAGTAGAGAGGCGTGGAATGGTGACCAAAAGAGTCTGCCTCCTCCAAGACAACGCCCCAGTTCACAATGCGTATGTTGCCCAGATGAAAGCACACTCCCGTGGCTATGAAATCCTTCCTCATCCCCCTTACTCTCCTGACGTCGCACCATCTGACTTCCTCCTCTTATCAACCGTGCAGCCTTTTTTTGAAGGAGAAGCACTTTTCAGATGACAATGAACTTATTTCCAAGGTAAAGTCTTGGCTCTAGATGCAACCTACCAACTTCTACAGACGAGGTCTTCACAGCTGCATAAAGCGATGAGAGAAGTATGTCACCACTGGTGGTGGCTATGTAGAGAAGGACTAACAATTATGCCAAGTTTCGTTTATCTCAGTCCTTGAGAAGTGGGTCAAGGGAAATCTTTAATGAACACTCCTAGTGTGTGTGTGTGTGTGTGCATGTATTTTATATATATATATATAAAATACAAAATGGGACAAGAACGCAAAACATCCAGACAGTTAGGTGATACAAAAATGGAACAACAAAACAACCAGATAGACGATACAAAGAAAACAAGGACAGG
>NC_068986.1:22998535-23002923 GCF_001194135.2 Octopus bimaculoides | reverse complement strand
TATATATATATATATGTATATATAAGAGACATGTATGTATGTATGTATGTATGTATGTATGTATTATGTATGTCTGTCTGTATGTCTGTCTGTCTGTATGTATGTATGCATGTATGTATGTATGTATATCTATGACGAATTTCCTTCATTTTCAGTCTACCGAAGCCATTTAAAGTCATTCACAAGGCTTTGGTGAACCAAGGGCTATAGTAGTGGAAGGTACTTGCCCAAGGTGCCGCGCATGAATACTGAACCTGAAACCACGTGGCTGCTAAGCGATATTCTTAACCACAGTCATGCCTGTGCTTTGAAACAAATCTGCATTAAAACATTAAATATACAAACCATTGCAAACATTGAAAACAAAATATCGTTTGAAAAATCTGTTCTTCATCACTAAAATATTCTTGCTTTATTCTTGTTATTATTTGTAATATAACTGGAAAATATATACTTCACAATATAAGACAAGTAAGAACAGGATTCATGTACTAAAACATGCAAAATATTATGTCTTCGTAAAATAACATTGTTGCAGGTCAAACAAATCTAGTGCTACACCGATTCATTGAATGAGAATGACCTTGAATGTATGACATACCACAGGAAATGCTGGACTCATAAAACTAAAAACAGACTTACTTACATATGCCCACCTTTTTTTAACTTTCTGTTTTATTTCCTCTCTTTTCAGACGTTTGCCAGCCATTTTGTTTCAGACTTGACAAGCCATTACTCTTTCGTAAAACTAGTTCGTTTGTTTGATTTTTTCTCATTTCTTTTTTGTTTATTGTTGTTTCTTTTTTTAGGGTGGTGGGGGGGGGGGGGGTCCCTTTCATTTAAACCAGATTTTAATTCGCACAGGAAAACTTGCATTAAAAAATAAAATAAAAGAAAATTAAATTAAACATTCAGATATTAGTACTGACTTTGCCACAAGGATTTATTCTAATAACAAATCACTAATTAAGTAAATTTCAGCTATTTGCAGTTACATGCTTATAGAAAGAATATGGTGCTTTGAACCTAAAGTAAAAAAAAAAACAAGAATGTATATCCGTATAGATATTGTATTAAGTAACTATTCTTTTCTACTTTATAGGCACAAGGCCCGAAATTTTTGAGGAAGTGGCCAATCGATTAGATCGACTCTAGTACGCAATTGGTACTTAATTTATCGACCCCGAAAGGATGAAAGGCAAAGTCGACCTCGGCGGAATTTGAACTCAGAAGGTAAAGACAGCCGAAATACCGCTAAGCATTTTGCCCGATGTGCTAACGTTTCTTATTTCTTTATTGCCCAAAAGGGACTACACACAGAGGGGACAAACAAGGACAGACAAACGGATTAAGTCGATTACATCGACCCCAGTGCGTAACTGGTAATTATTTAATCGACCCCGAAAGGATGAAAAGCAAAGTCGACCTCGACGGACTTAGAACTCAGAAGGTAAAGACAGACGAAATACCGCTAAGCATTTTGCCCGACGTGCTAACGTTTCTGCCAGCTCGTCGCCTTTGTATCAAGTAACTATTGTGTCTCTCTGATGCATCTATCAAATAACTATTATGTCTATTATATAACTATTGTTTATCAAGTAACTGAAACTATGGTATCGAATATTTTTGCTGTACGTTTCATTTTGTCTTTTTCCTTTCAAATTACTTCTAACGACTTTTTTCTTTTTTTTTTATCTAGATGTCTGATCTCAGCCATTACAAATAATTTAACCAAATTATCTTACTACCCACAGAAGACACGTGGCATTTTAAACACAAAAATTAATGCCATGGTGATGAGAAATGGGTTCTCTACAAAAATGTCAAGCGCCGAAGACAGTGGGTAAGGAAAAGAGAAACACCGGCACCCAAGGCAACAGAAGGTCTTCCCTCACGTATGATTTTGCTATCTGTTTGGTGGAATATGAAAGGTTTCCACAATTGTTCACAGTTTCTCTTCTCTATCCCAAATCATTATATCAAGTCTGCTGTGCTTACATTTTATTGAAGTTTTCACTGGGACATTACATCAGTACTCCTTTTTATGTATGTGGCAGAGGTTATCAATCGAAACCAAGTCAGTTCTCTGACGAGGAAAGATCCACAGTGCTTAACCGATTCTTCTTATATCGTCCCCGAGAGGATGAAAGGCAAAGTTGACCTCGGAGGAATTGAAACTCAGAGCATAAAGACGGATGAAATACTGCTAAGCATTTTCCCCCCAGCGTGCTAACGATTCTGCCAGCTCGCCGCATAATAGAAGTTGAATTCCGATTAATTTCATATAAATTTATAATTCATGTAGGAAGAGGCGCAGGTGTGGCTGTATAATAAGAAGTTTGCTTCCCAACTAAACGGTTCCGGTTTTAGTACCTCCGCGTGGCTTCTAGTATAGACCCGGGCCCAACAAAGCCTTGTGAGTAGATCTGGCACACGGAAACTGAGAGAAGCCTGTCGTGCGCGCGTGTGTGTGTGTGTGTGTGTGTGTGTATCTTTGTGTTTGTCTATGTTCCCCACTACTGCTTCATAACCGGCGTTAATTTGTGTCCTCATAACTTAACGGTCAAGCAAAAGAGCCCAATGAAATAAGAACCAGAATTATAAACAATTAGTACTGGGATTGATTTATTCGGATAAAACCCTTTAAAATGGTATCCAAGTATGGCACCAGTCCATTGACTGACGCAAGTTAAGGATAAAGGACACACACACACACACACACACACATTTTTCAAATTTTGGCACACGGTTAACAAGTTCAAGAGAGGAGTAAGTCGATTACATCGATCCCAGTACTCAACAGGTACTTATTCTATCGACTCCGAAAGGATCAAAGTCAAAGTCGACCTCGGCGTTATTTGAGCTCAGAGCGAAAGGAAAGAGAAAATGTCGCTAAGCATTTTGCCCGGCGTGCTAACGATTCCGCCAGCTCGCCGCCTTAGGCACACATATACGTGTGGATGCTTAAAATTTCCTGGCTTTGGGTAAAAGAAAATACAGGAGGATCAGTTAATTATGATTTTATTCAACATATTCCCCTCTCAGATTCACACTCTTATTGCAGCGGTTCTTCATTTATTCTAAGCCCTGTAAAATAACTCGGAAGATTTGGGCCATCCAACTAGGCCTTTCGCGATACCCTTAAAGCCAGGGATTTTTCAGCACCCCTCGTATATATATATATCGAAAACAATTGATGAGACTTGTTTGACAACTTGAAATAGTAATTTGTCGTGTCATGGATTATCAGTTTCATTATCCACTTTCGATTGTTTTCATTATCTCATAATGAACACCTTTAGATTGTGGATTCCACTATAACGACAATTAATGTGTTTGTGGATGGGGAGGATGTACATACAGATATAAAAATACACAGACACATAGACACACACACAGACATACATACATGCATACATATTATATATATATATATATATATATATATAGATAGATAGATAGATAGATAGATAGATAGAGATATATATGTATGTATGTATATATGTATATTTATTTATATATATATATATATATATATATATATATATATAAATACAAGTACCTATAATCCTTTAAGGGATGTTATACTCTCTTAACCAGTTTCAATATGAACATTTAGATTAAATTAAATTAAATCCTTGTGCCTAGAGTAGAAAATATTAGAGCTGCTTTTAATTCAAAATTTTTTCAGCCGAATACAGTAATCGGACATTAAACGGCTTAGTACAAGGTGTATACCCAAATTTGAAATTATTGCTTATGATATATGCCCAGAAGAAAGAAGATGCCCAAAGAAGGGAAATTAGCCAAACCCTACAAGAAATCTGCAAATATTTTGAAGCTTCGCTGTTCCTGAAATCAAAAAATAGCCTGGAACCTGGGGCAGAAAACTACAATATTACTTTCCCATGTCCGAATCTGGACCAAATATTGCACAATTCGAATATTCGCTTCCTGGAACATGATTACGAATAACAACAAAGCAGAGGTTTACAAAAGATGGCTCGACTCAACTCCTTGTATTTTCCCCCAGAAAGCTGCAAATTAAAGCCATCTCCATATTCGAACTTTTATTACTCTCTGTGAATTTCAGCATGGAAAAACGGGCGTTAATCGATGATGATGATCATGATCATCATCATCATTATCATCATCATCATCATGATCATGATATCTATGTGAAATTTATTGAATATTGGAATTTGTATGAAGATTTGTTCTTTTAAGTATGTTTTTTTCTGAATTTTCCCTTGTACCTTCAATCTCTCCAAAGCATCATCGAAACCAGTTTGGTATTTTAAGAAATTTGTTACGAAATTTAAAAACTGCGACACGTTTTAAACCTCAGGTGCATTTTCAACCCGCAAAACCAACTCTCATATATATAT
>NC_068986.1:22997135-22998372 GCF_001194135.2 Octopus bimaculoides | reverse complement strand
TATATATAAATTATAGGGTAGCAAAGAAAATTTTAGAAATTTTATTTACCACCAGTGGTCTAGCGAGAGTACATAGTCTATTGAATGAATAATATATATATATATATGTAGATATAGATATATAGATATAGATATATTGATAGATAGATAGATAGATAGATAGATAGATAGATAGATAGATAGATAGATAGATAGATAGATACATACATACATACATACATACATATATAGGGTGGGTGAAAAGTAAGTAGAAATTAAAAATTGGTAATGAAATCCATATTCCTTTAACAAATTTATTGAAACAAATGATACATATTCTTTATTACATGGGAAAATGAAAGTAAATCATATTTCAGCGGAAGCACCGATCGCATCAATCAGTTTCTTCAAACGGCCCGGGATGCAATGAACAACCTTCTGAAGGGCATCGTCTGGGATATCATTTAGAACCTCTTGAATCCGTGTCTCCAAGTCCTCCAATGTGCGAGGTTTTGTCTTGTACTCCTCCTCTTTTGTGTAACCCCACAGGTAAAAATTACACGGAGTGAGATCTTTACTTCTTGGAGTTCTGGACTTATGCGGTCACAATCTTCAGGTTTTAGCGCCTGCACGTGATGGGGGTTTCCACGGACGAAAATTCAATTCTTCATGCAACACTATACGTATTTAGTGTCCTGTTGGTCTACTTTCACGAATTGTGACGTGTTCATTTTTGTGGGATGCGATTAAACATTTCCTGCACTGTTGTCACGTTCTCCGCTAATCGGGATGTGGGTGGACGGCCATGTCTTCTTGCATCGTTCACAGAACCCGTGGTCATCATCCTTGCATGACAAATTTTTAGTGTCTCCGGGCGTAGAGTTGCTTGCTTAGCTTTCCATGCACGCCACTATTTCTGAACCAAAACAATGGAATTCCACACTTCCTAGCGTGCTGAACAGTCAAGCAACCGGCCATCTGGAAAATAAGACAATAAGACAATAAGAAATCCCCATTATTGTTGTCAGTTTAAAAAAATTATTTTCATGACTTCAGTGATACTAAAATTTGTATAAGCAATTTCCAATGGCTAGTTACTTTCCACTCACCCTGTATATATGTGTGTGTGTGTGTGTGTGTGTGTGTGTATGTATGTATGTATGTATGTATGCATGTACTTATGTATGTACTAGTGAGTATATGCGTTTGTGAGTTTGTGCTTGTGCGTATGATGTATATGTATATATATATATATATA
>NC_068986.1:22995692-22996819 GCF_001194135.2 Octopus bimaculoides | reverse complement strand
ATATACATATCCACAGAAACGCACACAATATTTGTGCGTGTGTGTGTGTGTGTGTGTGCGTCTGTGTGTGTGTGTGTGTGGCTAGTATCTATGTTTGTGTCTGTGTGTCTGTGTCTCTATGTTCATACACACTCGCGTTCACGCATACGTACAGGATGCTAGCAGAATAGATACGGAAAAGTACCAGCATCTAATATTTGCTTATATTTTTCGCCCGCCTAGTGGGAAAAAAGAAGAAGAAAGAAACTGGGGGAAATTTTGTATTTCTTTTATTCTTTTTGTTTTTGATGTTTTTTTAACCTAGTAAAGAACAAAGAAAAAATAGAATCTAGCTTATATGTATGTGTTGGTGTCTCCGTTCGTGAATGTGCAACGATTGTATGAGTGTGCATGTGTGTGTGCAGGAGAGTGTGTGCAGGAGAGTGTGTGCAGGAGAGTGTGTGTATGTGTATATATGTATAAGGGTATATATGTATATATATATATATATATATATTAACATAGGGTAAAAATCATATATTAATTAATATCGATTAATTACCAGGAAGCTAGCACATTTAAAGAATCAAAGAGATTCAGAAACAATATCTGCAATCTCAGGGGATTAAAGTATATTTTTATATATAACGTTGACTACTAACGTGGACAATCAATGTGCTAGAAATAGATCACATCTTGTGTCTACTAAGACCTAAATTGTTTCCAAAACGGAATTTAGCGGGATACCAAAGCGTAAGCGGGCAAGACATTTAAATTACCTAAAAAATCATTATTAAATAGGTACCGGTTTCAAAATTAACAATCATACCGACAGTCTGTTTCTCTTCAGCCTATTCGTAATGTAACCATAATCCTCAGAACCCTATACAAAATTGACCACCTTCATAGGTACACGTGTATGTGGTTTTGTTAATTACAGCTAAGATTGTTAATTTTGAAAACGGTACCTATTCAATAATGATTTTTTAAGTAATTTAAATGTCTTGCCGGCTTACGCTTTGGTATCCCGCTAAATTCCGTTTTGAGAACAATTTAGGTCTTAGTAGACACAAGATGTGATCTATTTCTAGCACATTGATTGTCCACGTTAGTGGTCAACGTTATATATAAAAATGCATATATATATA
>NC_068986.1:22990637-22992781 GCF_001194135.2 Octopus bimaculoides | reverse complement strand
GCATGTGTATATCACGAGTGGATGTGTAGTAAGAACCTTGCTTACCAATCACAATGTTCCGGGTTCAGTCCCACCGCGTAACATCTTGGGTATGTGTCCTTGTGAGTGGATTTGGTGACGGAAACTGAAAGAAGCCCGTCGTATATATGTGTGTGTGTGTGTGTGTGTGTGTGATGTATGTATGTATATATATATGTATGTATATGTGTAGGTATGTGTTCGTATGTGTTTGTGTTTATGCGCGCGCGCGCGTGTGTGTGTGTGCAACTATAAAATTTTTAGTTGAAGTCGTGGGTCACCAATGGTAGAGTGAGATTTTAATCAGTGTAGTTACCAATTGCAACGGATAAGATTGATTAGGTACACAATAATATGAAATGTCTGAGTCAATAGTTGTGACGATAAAAATTTGTTGTTATAACGGAATGTTATAGTATGTGAAAGATGAACAATACATGAAGTTTTAAGGAAATATTTATTTACCGTTACGTTACAATACCTTGCCTTGACGGGCAGGTTATGATAAATCCAAAAGCATGCGAAGTAAAGTTTGTATTTGTATTCTCTTCATTGTTTAGTAGTAATTATTGAGAGAGATAGAATGATGTTGTAAGAGAATAGAATTAGAGCTAGTGAGAGTTGTAGGGTGTGGGACGTTGTCTCATAGTTGCTGACAGGAAACTTCATTTCTCCCTCTGACCAAGGTTCTAGCTGGTCAGTCAGACTTCGTTCTCATTGAGTTTGGTTGAGTCGTCACCATGTGACTGAACTCGTTGAGTCGTCAACGACTGATTTTTGTTTGGGGTGTTCTTGTTTTTATAACTATCCAGAAGGATAGACATATCATTGAGAACAACAGATATAATTAGTGCTCTTGTTATCTCTATTCTAGCTTTTGGTAAAGTAGAAGAGGTTAGAAAGGGTCAAGTGGTGTAGACATTATTTCGGCCTAGCTAAAGGCAATCTGGCGAATGTCAAACTGCTGTCACAGAAAAACCATTGTTCCACCGTGGGAAAAGTTCTGTTGCAGTATTAATTTAAATTTGGCTATGGAGGATCGAATCCACTTCATGAATGCAAGATCCACAACATATATATATATATATATATATATATATATATATATATATCCTTTTCATCTATCGATCACTGCAGCGTACTGGAGCTATATAGCAAGAATGGGGCATGCCAATGCTAGGCCGAAACAGCCGTAAGATTTTGTCCCTTCTTCAGTTGCTAGATGTCCATTTAAATTTAAATTTGAAATTTTAATTGTTGATATGACATAGTATGTCATAAGTGTCTGTATATTGTCTTTATTGTCTTTTGGTTGTAAAATAAACGGATTAATCAACAGAGTACAATGGTCTATCCATAGCACTTATTTAGCATTACCTGACACCTTTGGGTCTCACTGACACCATTACCTCTCATAACATGCAGGAGCTTCACCGTGATTTTCTACTTTTACATATTATTCTTCTTTGGCTGATTTGTTCAATATGGTGGGATTTCATATCATCATACCTGCATGTGTCCCTTCCGTTGCTTCCATATACATACATACATATATACATACATACATACATACATACATACATACATTCATACATGTCTCTTCTCTCATGGCACATCTACCTAGCGTTCATTATAATTTTTCTATCGTCTTAGCTCAACAGCCCTCACCGTTTGTTTTTACTGTCTTGTTCTCACTGTCCTGTTCTTGTTAACACTTTCACCCTCCGCAAAAAATTCCAAATTTTATTTAATTTGCTTTGCGGGAAGGACTGTTCCAGCGAAGTCGCGTATTGTCCTTGCCTTCGAAACGCGGAGTAGATGAAACAAGGACGACTGACGAAGGGGTATATTCTTTATGTTGCATGTCTCGTTTCTCTGTTTGTTTTTTCCCTTGTTCTAACAAAGTTCGTTTTCTGTTTTCGTTTTTCTGTTTTCGTTTCTCATTGTGTTTAACGTTTTTTTTTTATGTCCTGTATCCATATATGCATGTATGTATACATATAGATGTAGGTCTGTACATATATGTGTGGATATATGCATATATTTATATATTATTCAAATTATTATATGATCGAACGCCACGCATCCTTTTCCAAGTATGTATATATATATATATATATATATAT
>NC_068986.1:22987343-22989914 GCF_001194135.2 Octopus bimaculoides | reverse complement strand
TATATATATATATATATATATATATATATTATTATTATTATTATTATTATTATTATTATTATTATTATTATTATTATTAACTATAATTACAATAGAGGGCACACGAAGCGCCAACCTGCTCGAAAGAGAAACTAAATCCAGTAAACCATCGAATAACTCTGAAATACACAACGGATTAACAGAAATCGGGCAAGGGATTAAGGATTATCAAGAATCATCACAGAAAAAAGCTGCGGAACGAATAATCAGATCTACTTGGATCATGATTTCGAGGCCTGGCTAACGCCTTAACTCTCCTCAACAAGCAATACCGTATGAGAAAAACGAACTCACCTCGTTGGTATCCGTGGTGTTATGAACTGCCCTTTGCAAATTCATAACGACTTTAGTGAGTTCGCTTTTCTCATACGGTAATGCTTGCTGGGGAGAATTAAGACACTCGCCAGAACTCGAAATCATGAGCCAAGTATATCTGATTCTTCATTCTACAGCTTTGTTCTATAATGATTCTTGATAACCTTACTCCCTTGCCCGATTTCTGTTGATCCGTTGTGTATTTCAGTGTAATTCGGTGGTTTACTTGAGGATTTAGTTCCTCTTTCTAGCAGGTAGGCGCCTCGTGTGCCCTCTCTTGTAATTATAGTTAATTATGATAATAAGTTTCATTTTCTAATTATTTAACGCTATTATTATTTGCAACCACCTATATTTTTGTTGTTATTATTATCAATTATTTAAATTTACCGCTGATAATAATAACAATAAAAATATCTATATAAATATTCATTTGAATATTTACTCATATATATATGTATGTGTGTGTGTGTGTGTATGTGTGTATGTATGTATATACACATACATGTATACTAATATTATGTGTATATAACATGCATACATATGCAGCACGTTTATACGTTTAGATATGTTTATTGTATATATATATATATATATATATATAGTTAAAAAAAACCATAACAAAAAAACAAAAAAACAACAAAGTGAGGACGTGATATGGATAGTATTATATTATATACATAAATAGTTAGAAGCCTGAGCAGACGACAGAGGGACAATTAGACAGAAAGAGAGAAAGAGAAAGGTAGAGACCGGTAAAGAAAAAGAGGACGATAAAGAAAGAATAAGGGGACTGTGATGGTGGTGGTGGAGTTCATAGAAAGTTCGAGAATGTTGTAGGACGCAGTTTAGTAAATTATTTAGGAAAGAACCTTGAGAGAGAAATGAAAAAAAATATTATACATCTAACACACTTCATTTTCCCAATCAGAGTATTTTTAATATCCAGTAGTTTTCCACTCAACACATTTTGCTATTGGCCTCTGACTGTCGAGTAATCTTCCCAAGCTGGTTGTCTTCTCTCTAGAAGGATGAGACATACGTACGAACACACACACACACACACACACACACACACACAGATACATGCACACACACACATACACACACACAGAGATACATGGACGCAAACACACACACACACACAGATACATGCACGCAAACATACACACGTAGACGAATACGTACATACACACACGCTTAAAACACAATGTTGCGTGCGTGTGCGTATGTGTCAGTGTGTTTGTGTGTGTGGTTATACATATAAAACATTCATTCTTCTCTCTCTCTTTCTTTCTTTCTCTGTCTCTATCTCTCCCTCTTTCTCTTTCTTTCTTTCTTTCTCACTCTCTCTCTCTCTCTTTGTTTATCTATTTATCTCCCTGTCTATCTTTACTCCCTTCCCCCTTTCCTTACAAATCTGCAGGTAGACCGACTTACATTTCCACAATCCTTCCCATTCCTCTTTTTTTACTGTCAGAGTTGCCTCACTCACCCCAACACCCATCCTTATACACACCTATGTATCTATCTATACATATGTGTGTTTATGTATAAGTGTGTGTTTGTGTCTGCGCTTATGTGTGTTGTTGCGGGAGGAAGAGTTTGATTGAATGGAAAATTTTTTTTTATCTCTTGATTGAGAGCAGTCCTTATATAAACCCCCGGCTCGATCATTTCTCACTTCAAATCTCTTCCGCTTTATCTCAGTTCACTTCGGCTGATTCAAACGGTAAGTTTAAATAGACCGTAACCTTTTTTTCTTTTCTTTTTTCTTTCGATTCTTCTTCTCAAGCCATTATCATACCGGCAAATCTATAGATGAATTATATATATTACATAGTATGTTATATCATATATGCATGTCACTGTGGATTTTACAAGGAATATGTCACTGCCCATCTATGTGAAAGAGTCCTTGTCAGAGACAATTCTTTTAATTGTCAATGATGGTCTTACTTGGACATAAAAGTCGTCATTGATTTTTAAGCAATTTTGTTACATATTCATGTACACATGAATGTGGAATGTGTGTATATATATATATATGGACGTCTCCTTATATCGATCCTTTGGATACCAACACCAAAGGATCGCCAGGGCACACTTTCCCAAGTGTATCCCCGCTTATTTTGTTTCCTCGTAGCTTTCAATTAAACGGATGCTTTAATGAAATTTTCTACAGATAACTTTCAGATATTGTGAGAAACCAAAATC
>NC_068986.1:22985676-22986992 GCF_001194135.2 Octopus bimaculoides | reverse complement strand
TATATATATGAGAGAGAGTTTATACACATACACAAATATATATATATATATACATGTATATACACACGTATGTATATATATATATGGACGTCTCCTTATATCGATCCTTTGGATACCAACACCAAAGGATCGCCAGGGCACACTTTCCCAAGTGTATCCCCGCTTATTTTGTTTCCTCGTAGCTTTCAATTAAACGGATGCTTTAATGAAATTTTCTACAGATAACTTTCAGATATTGTGAGAAACCAAAATCTGTGAAAAAAAAATCTCATTGTTTGGTGATTCTAATTCCCTCTTTCAGGTTCAGAAAATTAATTACCAGTAACACATTGAGGTCCAGTTATATAGGTACTACTACACCCGTTTCTCTAATTTGACATATGTATTCATTCTAAGATTCATTGATACACATCGATGATTATGGCTCTATTGCTGTTCGATCTTGAAATCCTAACTGGAAAGCCTTTATTTATGTCGCTAATACCTATACAGGAAAGCAGTAATGTTATATTTTCCTTGTTTCTTGTTCTTTTTTTTTCTACTCGTTTATAAATTCGAGAAATTGTGTTGAAGCGAGAAAGGATCACTTAGAAAGTAGAAACCGAACTCGCACATTTTGGTGCCGGCAGACAGAACCGGCTTCTCCGCGAACCAGTTTCGTTTCCTCTGTCAGATCCAGAAATGCTTATTCTTTCCGTGAAATAGAAAGGATAACATTTGTCGTCTGCCTACCCTTCACACACTATAGCTACTACAAAAGAAAAAAAAAGAAAACTCTTTCCCAGACTCCCATTGCTATCTTCCCTAGTTGCCTAACTCACAGTACATTTCCACTCGTAATCCCCAAATTATCAACACTACTTCTGCTGCTGCTGCTGCTGATGTTACTACCACTATTACTACTACTACTACTTACATTTCACAACACGCACGTTCGGTTTTCATTGAATTTATTACTCAACCAAATATTTCCCTTACAAATTCAATATAAATTTTTTTGGTGGACCTTGGAATTAGACACTGAGGGAAAATGGGTGTAACTTTTTTATTTTTTAATTTTGACGATTTTCGTTTTTGACATTGTTCTACATGTCCAGGTCGTACGAATAGCCTTCTCGCAACTTAGATGTGAAAATGAACGGCTTACATTTATATTGAAACAGAAAAAGGATCATATGTGGAGTCCCCACCACGAAACTTGATATGCTAGAAATAACAGCTAAACGCGGACAATCCAAATCTTGCATTGGTCCAGATGGACTATATGTAAATAAATATGAAGGAAAAAATGCGCTTTGGCAAACGGGGTTAGGGTT
>NC_068986.1:22971085-22985021 GCF_001194135.2 Octopus bimaculoides | reverse complement strand
ATCGCATGACCGTGACATATAGAACACATTATCGAAAACGAAAATCGTCAAAATTAAAAATTTAAAAAGTTACAGCCATTTTCCCTCAGTGTCTAATTCCAATGTCCACCGTTTTTTTTTCTTTGGTTGCTGACAGAATTGTCATTTTAAAACATAATTTTATCATGATGACGGTAGTGGTAATGGTGGCGGTGGTGGTAGTGGTTATAGTAGCGGTCGTGGTCGTAGTGATGGTGGGGATGGCGGTAGTATAGTACTAGTAGTGGTAGTGGTGGTGGTGACGGTTATGATAGTGGGGATGGAAGCGGTGGTGGTTATAGTAGAAGTGGCGGTGGCGGTATTAATTGTAGTTATTGCAGTGATAGTTCTGGTAGTGATTAATGCGATGATGATGATTTTTTAAATATCATTTTGAATTTCTTCAACGAAAATCTAAAATGTTAACTTCGCCTTCACTTTATTCGGTTCAATATCACTTGGTTCCTATCAGGTGGACCAGGGTCGCTGGAATGCTTAAATAGCGGTTTCTCACTTTATTTTGCTGAGGCCATTACAGGATTTGAGCCCTTGACATTCGCTGCGAGCTAATCCTTACAAATAATCCTTTCTTCTCTCGACACAAGGCCTGAAATGTTGGGGATTTGAGTCTAGTCGATAACATCAATCCCAATGTTTGAATAGTTCTTCCCACAATGATAAAAGGCAAAGTCGACTTCGGCGGAATCTGTTTATCCTAACAAATAATAAACCCTTCAGTTGCGCAATACCTCTGCAAGTTCCCGGTTTCTTAGAGATGAGTGAGTGTCTTGGCAGTGCCAATAATGAGAAACTAGTCTAGGGTGATGGAATACTAGCGACGCGGTCGACATATATATCATAGCCTTGGCCAGTTGCTGGTTGTTAACCAGCCATGATTACCGGCTGTCGCCATGGTTCCCGGGTTGTTGTTACAGCAACCAATCATCGTCGTGAAGCGAATGACGTAATGTTTAGTCGCTGGAATTTTCTAGCAGACGGTGTTTTGACTTTACTTGTTTTTGTTTCTTCTGCTTTTTTTTTTTTTGAGGGTTTTTTTTTTATCGAACTTCATCTGTTCTAGTATTCAATCGGATACAAAACGATAAACATTTTAACTTTTAACACCACCGCCTCCCATAACTACTTCAAAAGAAAATCCTATGTACACACGCACGCACGCACACACACACACTCACCCTCACACGTATATACATACATACTCACGGACGCATACAAGCACACACACGCGTACATACGCACGCACACACACACACACACTGCCACACGAGCGAATATCGTTAGACCGTCAGAAAAGAAAAATCTGTTTTGCGGTGTTTGTTCCAAATTTTTACATCCTGAGTTCAAATCCCACTGAGGTTAACTTTTGTCTTTCAGTTTTCGTAGTCGATACAAAAAAAAGTACCAGTCATGTACTGAGGCCGATTATATCGACTCACTCCCTCTCCATACGCACGCACACACACATTCCAAATTGCTAACATTTTATCTAAATCAGTTACGGGCCATTGTCTTTGCTTAATAATTACAATAGATCAGTTTTAGAGTATCTTAGTGAATTTGTTTTAATCCGAAAGTCTTCCTTGTAATAAATATGAAGCAATTAAACCATCTATTCTCCAGTGTTTCACTGGAACATAATTTATTGGCTCCAAAAGGATGAAAAGCGAAGTCGACCTCGGCGGAATTTGAACTCAGAACGTAGCGACAGGCGAAATACCGCTAAGCATTTCATCTAGCACATTAACAATTCTGCCAGCTCGTGCTTTTGAACTCTGACATTAAAAATGAAACAAGTAAAAAAAAATTACGAATCATTTATTTGATTGCTAAGAATATAGTTTTAAATTTTTAACTCCACTGATCCATGGCCCATTTTGGTCTATATATAAATCCTGTACTGGTAGCTGCAACACACACTCGTTCTATTACAATTTTCAGGTGCATAAACAGCACAACAGCACTATTCTTAACTTCGCAACTAATCTAAGTAGTATTTTTTTATAAATGCGAAATGTATTCACATTTAAAAAGAAAAGCTTCAGTTCTGTTTTAATACAAAAGTCTTCCTTGAAGTAACTGAAATAATTAAACCATCCGGTCTTCAACGAAGTCCAGTTTGTCTTCTTCCGCTGCTATCATCTTATAGACACATCTAGACATACAAATGTAAACAATAACAAAATGTATTGAACGTGTTCCATTCAATAAACTACAAGGCCGACAAGTTACCAACCACTACATGGCAACCAGTACTGGATCTCTCTCTCTATCTCTCTTTCTCTTTCTCTCTCTATCTCTCTTTCTCTTTCTCTCTCTATCTCTCTTTCTCTCTCTATCTCTCTTTCTCTTTCTCTCTCTATCTCTCTTTCTCTCTCTATCTCTCTTTCTCTTTCTCTCTCTCTCTATCTATCTTTACCTCGAACCTCCAAACTAGTGTGATACAAACATTTCCATATTCTAATGTTCTCTTCAATTAATAATGTTTACCTATGGTTCTCCCTTTAGCATCCAGATTATTCTGTCAGATTCAATGCTTATTTACTCACATTGTTTTGTATTAATTCTGCATTATCTTGTAGCCTTGAGTTTACAATGATGTGATTGTTTATTTTTAGAATGTCATTGTAGGATAGGTGTGAGAAGTTATGTTTAAACATAAAACAGGTAGAATATTTTGGCCGGATATGACCAGTTTTAATGCTAAAGTGTTCAATAGAGAACAACTTCATCAGCCCAGACCAGACTTCCATTTCCAAGGCTGACGCCTAGTCTTGACAGCTAGACGTTCTGATACACTTATAATTTGTCCTGGAATTTTGAATGAAATCTCTCCAGTGAATTTGAGCTTCAAACCTATAAAATAGATATTTCTCCATTCATTTGCAGCTTTCTCTTTGCCTTTTTTTTCTTCTTTTACCCTTCATATCAACTTAACATGCTACCCAGTTAAACAATAACACCTGGTCTTTAAACAGAACAGTGACCTAATATCACCTGATTTATAGATACCTTTTGGTCTTTGCTTTTGGGTCAGGTTCTCTCCTCACTTCTTGCCACTCAGACAGAACCGTGATCTATAAATGTACAGACGAGTCATCAACTGCTTTGATGTCACCAGTCTGGGAATGTCTGTAACGGTTATTGCTAGTTTTACTCTGACGAACGTTTTATTAAAAAAAAAATTACCTTCAACAAATTCCTAACCTACGTCAGATCACATATCAATTATCAATTAAAAACAAAACAAAAGAAAAAAAAACTATAAAACCTATAGGAATACAATTATTTAATGAATCAGGCCAATCTCTGATAAGATATACTGTCAATCCCAGCATTTCCCATCCAGAGTTCCACAGACACCGAGAATTCTGAGGTTACTAAGGGTTCTGCAAGAAATAGAGATGACTAATTATATATGTAAATTGAATTATGAATTAAAAGCAGGTTTTTATTTGTAATTTAATTTGATATTCACATGTGCTATGCCACAACACATCAGTAAATAGTTTTCACCCTGTTTGCATATAAGTCATAGACCAGAGATTCAATTCATTTTGAGATGATCCGAGTATATGGTATTGATATGCCACAATAATGGTGAAATATCAATATCTACCATTCTCAGTGATTCTGAGGTGAATATTGCCTCGCCTGGTCCATGACATTCTGGTGTAGGCATCTTTCCCAGGACACTATCTAGCAGCAAATTCAGCATATAAACAAAATATGTGTATGTGAGGCCAATAATAGATAGATGTATTTTAAAGCCATTTTTATCTTTAATTCTTATTCATAGGGAAGATAGGGGAATCTTGTCATATGAAAAGGTGAGATTCTATAGGGGAAAATGGCTTCTTAATAGAGAATTTAGTCTTAAACAGGGTCTTGGATCTAACAAAATTTCTTAAAATCATCCCATTCGGATGGTGCTGTTAGTGCTCCATTGATATATATGTATATATCGTGGCCGTTGCCAGTACCGCCTGACTGGCCTTCGTGCGGGTGACACATAAAAGCATCCACTACACTCTGAGTGGTTGGCGTTAGAAAGGGCATCCAGCTGTAGAAACTCTGCCAAATCAAATTGGAGCCTGGTGTTGCCATCCGGTTTCACCAGTCCTCAGTCAAATCGTCCAACCCATGCTAGCATGGAAAGCGGACGTTAAACGATGATGATGATGATATCAATCAATTACAGTATATATGAGTTGAAGCTTTTTAGAGAATCTAGCTGTAACACCAAATTATCAACAGAGCTTTGGTGTATATATATATATATATACTGCTTTTGAAAATTAGTATCTTTAGGCTTGTCACTATCCTGCTACTAACACATGCTACTGTTTACCTTTTTTTTATGCTTACCAGCTTCTGGTATTGTGACTGCTGCTACATTACTTAAAAGTAACAGTAACCACAAGTACTTAATCTGCCAACAGTACAATAGCAGTGCTACTACTACTAATATATTGTAAGTTATATAAAATGAAGTATGAATTACTGATCAATGTTCTCTGACTTTTGGAAGGTTTGCAGTTTATATATGTGTATATATTGAATGTACACCCTTGAATGGTGTTAAAATATTACTTGAATTTTAATTTCTAGTTATCTATTTTGTTTTTCATTTACAGCAATAACAATGAACGGTTACACCAACGGTCATACCAGAGAATATAATTTCTTTGAGAAAAATGATGTGAAGGAGTTTCTGGACAGTATCCATCAGCTGATCTTAGACAAAGCATTGAATGATGGCACAAAAAACGACCACAGAGTCGTAGAGTTTCTTCATCCTAAAGAAATGCTGGTAAATATCTTGGTTTCATTTTTTTTTTTTTTTTTTTTTTTTTTCAAAATAATCTGTGTTCCAGCATGGCCACAGCCCCTGACTGTAATTGATAATAAAATGATATCATACTGTTAATGATTTATATCCTTAGACTGGCTCACTAATTGATTAGTTATATGATTGTTAAGAAGTACAATGTAATTCAAGTGATTATTACATACCATCTACCATCTAGTTGTTGGCACTCCGTCACTTACGACGTCGAGGGTTCCAGTTGATCCGATCAACGGAACAGCCTGCTCGTGAAATTAACGTGCAAGTGGCCGAGCACTCCACAGACACGTGTACCTTAACGTAGTTCTCGGGGATATTCAGCATGACACAGTGTGACAAGGTTGACCCTTTGAATTACAGGTACAACAGAAACAGGAAGTAAGAGTGAGAGAAAGTTGTAGTGGAAGAGTACAGCAGGGTTCACCACCATCCCCTGCCGGAGCCTCGTGGAGCTTCAGGTGTTTTCGCTCAATAAACACTCACAACGCCCGATCTGGGAATCGAAACTGCGATCCTATGACCGCGAGTCCGCTGCCCTAACCACTGGGCCATTGCGCCTCCACCATCTACCACCTAGGATGTGTGCTCAAACAACAATTAAATTCTAATTTCCTTATGAACTGAAATGATACATATAAAATCAAAAGGCCAGTTAAATTACCGACGGCTCCCTTGTGAAAGTGCTTCATTATTCTGAAACAAAATCCTATAAGAATTGACTATGCTTCTCATTCATCAAAAGTAACACTGTATTAAAGATGATAACTTATTAAGAGTCATTTAATCAATTACTTACCTCCAAAACTAACTTTGTACTTAGAGTAAAAGAAGTTAATTTTTATATTTATTGCATATTTTTATTATGTATTGAAACAACAAAAACTATATGTGACTAAACTTTACATATAACTCAAAGTGAACTACACAACTGTGTGTGCTTTCATTAGACTAAAAAATAAAAAAACAGGCTTTTCTCATTTTACTTGTGAAAGGTTATTTAGTTGGGAAAACCATGTTTACCATTAAAAAAAATTCCATTCCACATATTTGCAGTACAAGAAATTATATTATATAAAAGAAAAGAAAATGGACAACAATTTTGTACATAGTTGTTCTACTTGTTTTGAAATCTTGTGTAGTTGAATGTATCACATGTTTGATGCTTTTGTGTTCTTTGTATTCTCAATTATTTTCCAGTAATTCAGCTTTTTGTTAATCTAATATGTCAAATGGAATGTGAATTAACAAAATGTTGTATTGTTGCCTGATATAAATATATTACAAATATACTAGCAATATTTTATGACAAGCACAATGCGGCGAATTGGCAGAAACGTTAGCATGCCGGGCAAAATGCTTAGCAGTATTTCGGGGGTCAATAAATTAAGTACCAGTTGTGTACTGGGGTCAATCTAATCGACTGCCCCCATCCCCACCCCCAAAGAAAAAAATTTGGGGCCTTGTGCCTAGAGTAGAAAAGAATACTTACAGAAAGGTGGCGAGATGGCAGAAACGTTAGCACACTGGGTGAAATGCTTAGTGGTATTTCATCTAACGTTACGTTCTGAGTTCAAATTCTGCTGAGGTCGACTTTGCCTTTCATCCTTTCGGGGTCGATAAATTAAGTACCAGTTATGCACTGGGGTCGATGTAATCGGCTTAGTCCCTCTGTCTGTCCTTGTTTGTCCCCTCTATGTTTAGCCCCTAGTGCGCAATAAAGAAATAAGAAACAGGCAAAATGCTTAGTGGTATTTCATCTGTCTTTATGTTCTGAATTCAAATTCCACCGAGGTCTACTTTGCCTTTCATCATTTCGGGGTCAATATATTAAGTACCAGTTGTGTAGTGGGGATCAATCTAATCAACTGCTCCCCACTCCCCAAAAACTTCGGGCCTTGTGCCCAGAGTAGTAAAGAATATTTTTATGACAAACACATTCTAAAAGCAGCATTTATTTCAAAAGCAGAGAAACAGGAAAATATTATATAAAGAATGATTTCAAAACAGTAATTACCAGAATGAAATAGCATATCTTAAATATATGAAACTATATACATAGAAATGTGGTTTGACATAGTTCAAAAGATAAAATTGTTTACTGAGTAAAGATAATAAAATACATAATGCCAAAAATAGCACTAAAGTACATATAACTTACAACTCTTTCAGAAGTAAATCACCTGAAGCCAACACTGATTATTTGATACATAACTTATTTTAAAATGTTCATGTCTAAAATTAGATCTCCAGTATATTGGAGGACATAATTTACCTTACAGTCAACTGGTGTCTCAGACTGAACTGCTTATAATAGCCAAGGTATTTTGGTTCAGGGGTACCTTGACCATCCAGGACGATTGCAATGCGTGTATCTATGTATATGTGTATATATTATCATCATCATCATCGTTTAACATTTGCTTTCCATGCTGGCATGGGTTGGGCGATTTGACTGAGGACTGGCAAACCGGATGGCTGCACCAGGCTCCAATCTGATCTGGCAGAGTTTCTACAGCTGGATGCCCTTCCTAATGCCAACCACTCCGAGAGTGTAGTGGGTGTTTTTACGTGCCATTGGCACGAGGGCCAGTCAGGCGGTACTGGCAGTGGCCACGCTCAAAATGGTGTATGTATGCATGTATATGTATACTTATGTATATATATGTAGGTGCAGGCATGGCTGTGTGGTAAGAAGCTTGCTTCCCAACCACATGGTTCAGTCCCACTGTGTGGCACTTTGGGCAAATGTCTTCTACTATAGCCTTGGGCCAACCAAAGCCTTGTGAGTGGATTTGGTAAACGGAAACTGAAAGAAGCCCATTATATATATATATATATATATACACGTGTATGTTTGTGTGTCTGTGTTTGTCCCCACTACCATCACTTGACAACCAATGCTGGTGTTTTTATGTCCCTGTAACTTAGTGGTTCGGCAAAAGAGACCAATAGAATAAGTGCTAGGCTTACAAAGAATAAATCTGGGGTCGTTTTGTTCAACTAAAGGCTGTGCTCCAGCATCGCCACAGCCAAGGGATTGAAACAAGTAAATGAATAAAAGAATATATATATTTTTATGTATGTGTGTTTGTGTGTACATATGTATGTGTATGTGTATATATGTATATGTGTGTTATTTCTTTATTGCCCACAAGAGGCTAAACATAGAGGGGACAAACAAGGATAGACAAAGGGATTAAGTCGATTACATTGACCCTGGTGCATAACTGGTATTTAATTTATCATCCCTGAAAGGATGAAAGTATTTCGCACGACGTGCTAACGTTTCTGCCATCTCACCGCCTTAAATATATGGGTGTGTGTACATACATATATGTATATGTATGTTAATAGTAATTGTAAGACAACAAAAGAATGAAAGAGACCTTGATATTATGTGTGTGTATATATATATATATATATATATATATATATATATGCATATGTATGAAAATATTTGTATGAGTGTGTGTATGTATAAACTGTATTCATTCATATGAGCATGCATAAGCAACGATTCATGCATGTTGATGAATGTAAATTGTATTCTGTTAATTCTAGAACAAACTTCAACTGGACATTGGAGAAAAAGGCACTAACAATGAAGTATTGTTGCAATTTTGTGAGAAATTAATCAACATGAGTGTAAAGACAGGTAGGAATACTTTATACATATATTGTCACATTTTGTAACATGTGCATACACACACACACACACACCTGCAACATCACTTGAAATGAGCTAACAAAGGAGGTTCTACGTGGTCGCTCTATCTGCTAGAAATAACAGCCAAATCGCCTGAGGGATGTACACTTTTGATAACTTGCCCCTAAACACGCGGTTTCTGAAAACAAATACAAAAACATGGGATGGTCATGACTGGAATGCATTTGTTGTTGTAGGTTTATTTGTTCAGAGTTGACCTAGGGTTGAACAACATCAGCCTCACTTAGCAACAGAAAAATTGTATGGTATGACTTATTAGATTACGAGAGTTCTGAAGCATAGCTTGTCATAATGGATGTGTTTAAGACGAGCTGTCTGTGGAAAAACTTTTCTATGTTGATGATTAGTTTCTAGTTCACGTTACTGAAAGACTGAGGAAAATAAAATACCAGGCGGAAGTGATGAAAGCTGGTCTTTACGAAGATGACAAGTGACCACAACAAGTAGTTAGGTGTCATGCTGAAGAAAACCCTTTCCCTCCATGCAAAAAAAAAAAAATAGCAACAGACGTGGTGGCGGTGGCAGCAGCGGAAGAGGACATAGTTTAATTGTTGTTGGCACTCCGTCGCTTATGACATCGAGGGTTCCAATTGATCCGATCAACGGAACAGCCTGCTCATGAAATTAACATGCAAGTGGCTGAGCACTCCACAGACACGTGTATCCTTAACATAGTTCTCGGGGATATTCAGCGTGACATAGTGTGACAAGGCTGACCCTTTGAATTACAGGTACAACAGAAACAGGAAGTAAGAGTGAGAGAAAGTTGTGGTGAAAGAGTACAGCAGGGTTCGCCACCATCCCCTGCCGGAGCCTCGTGGAGCTTTAGGTGTTTTTGTTTAATAAACACTCACAACGCCCGGTCTGGGAATGGAAACCACGATCCTATGACCGCGAGTCCACTGCCCTAACTACTGGGCCATTGCGCCTCCACACATAGTTTAATATAAACTTACAAAAGAACCTCTACATAATATGCTGATTATGCTAGAAACAGCAACCAAACCTCTCTCTCATACAAGTTCAAAGGCTTAAAAAGTGAGAGATACATTTGTAGGGAAGTGGTTATACACCATTAGGTGTACACCACTTCCGTACATTAAATTTCTAGAAGAAACAACGGAACGCAGATTCTGAACAACATAACAATATTTATTTACAGTGGAATTCAGTTCATGCTTGGAGGGAATTCGGTAGCTCGTCGCCCTCGGTTACTGAGACGCCTTCTGAATGATTTCCGTGGTTATTTGTGAAGCTCTGGTGCTGACATGTGAGAGAGCTCTGTTGGACGTCTTGGCTCGACGGAGATCAGTCAACGAAGAGACTGAGAAAAGGCGCCGAAGCTGGGTGTCAAACTCTACGCATGCGCATGAGACTCTTCCTGTATTCCTTCTGGAACTAGTCCCTGCGCATGCATGGATAAAACTCCGGACATTGAACATATAACAGTCATCTGCTATAATGTGTCACTACACATTGGATAATGTAGTTCTTATGTATCCTTGATCATGTCTCTCCTACTCAGTCAGAGACGGCATGCTATTAAGCAATATTTCTTTGTATTTTAGGTAAACCAGGATTCTATAACCAACTTTATGGTTTCGTTGATCCATATGGTTTGGCTGGATCATGGATCACTGACTCGCTCAACACAGCATTGTAAGTATCGTTTAAATGAATATTATTCCAACCAGTTGCAAATTAAGAAGTTTGTTTCTGGTTTTTTCCCCATTGTACAACTCTTGTTATATCGCCCTGTATCATCCAATGCTTTATACATATATATAAAAAAAAATGCAGGCATGGATGTGTGGTAAGAAGTTCACTTACCAACCACATGGTTCCGAGTTCAGTCCCACTGCATGGCACCTCTAGCAAATGTTTTCTACTATAGCCTCAGGCCAACTAAAGCCTTGTGAGTGGATTTGGTAGATGGAAACTGAAAGAAGCCTGTCGTATATATATATACAGGGTGTCCACAAGGTCTGGATACATGGAGTAAATAAAATCATAACATAAACAATTAAATATATGAAATAATCATTTCTTAAAGTATGTGTTAATCCCCATGTACCCAGACTTTGTGGACACCCTGTATGTATATATATATATATATATATATATATATATATATATATATATATATATATATATATATATATATATATATATATATATATATATACATATATATATATATGCATATATGTTTGTGTCTGTGTTTGTCCCCACCCCCACCATCACTTAACAATCGATAGAATAAGTGCCAGGCTTAAAAAGAATATGTCTTGTTCGACTAAAGGTGGTGCTCCAACATGGCCACAGTCAAACGACTGAAACAAATAAAAGAATATAATATCAGGAATGTTTGCGGTACAATTTTCTTGAATTTTTGAAAAAGTGGGTAGTCTCATAATGTTTTAAGATGCTTCTAGACTGAGAAAGTGGGATTCCTGGATGCTGTTAGAGAAGCAAAACTTCTAATACAATTGAACTATTGGAAGGAGTGAGAAAAATGAAAGTAACTTTTAGGTCTCTTCAATTTTATAGTAGTCTATAGCCGCTACCTATCTTCTTCAGAAGATAGGGGTTGATGTAATCAACTTAACTCACTCCTTTGAAATTGCTGGCCTTGTACCAAAATTAGAAACCATTGTTGACTATAAAGGGATTTGTCTTAAGCTGCAAAACATGAAAGGCTACAACACCTTGCTTACCTGGTACCTTGCTTACCTGGCAGTGACACATTATTTTAGAATAGAGAGCAACATTATGAAGGTGTGTGTCAAAGAATTAAAGTATGCCATGTAGTTTGGTAGGTCACATTGTTAAGATGGAATCTTCCCAGAAGAGAAGGAATTAATTCTTAATTAAAAGTTAATTATTCATTTACAGACATACGTATGAAGTGTCTCCAGCATTCACAATGATTGAACATTATCTTATTCAAAAAGTGTGCAAAATGATTGGATTCCAAAATGGTGATGGCATGTTTTGTCCAGGTAAGTACTCAGGTTTTGTCTCTTTTTCACCCCATAGATTTCATAAAATTGTGGTTTTAACTCTACATTAGAAATTTTAATTAAAGTATCATCATCATCATTTAATGTCCACGTTCCCTGCTGGCATAAGTTGGCCAGCTTGACAGTATACAATGGGTGTCCAAAGACTACATTAGTGTGTGCTTTGGCATGGTTTCTGCAGCTGGGTGCCCTTCCTAACACCAACCATTTATTGGTTTCAATCTCAGGCAGACAAAATACCGCAAAGCATTTTGTCCAATAAACTAATAATTCTGTCAGCTTGCCACCTTTCTTCTAGTCAGGTGTCGCACTATGCGATGCTGTGGTCATCACGATGTCTTGTCACCTCCTCCTGTCCTCTACCCCATGGACAGCTGAGAATAAAGACAATCCTGTGGCTGCGATGTCTTTCAGCCAAGAAGTGGGTGGTCTGCCTTTTTTACGTCTGCCATTCACCTTGCCAGTTATGATCGCTCGCTCAAGTCCATCCCGACGCATGACGTGGCCAAAGAACCATAGCTTCCACTTCATGATGTTTCGCTGAAGCGTCATCTCGCAACAGAGCTTTCCTAGTACCCAGTTGTTCATCCTTCTCTCTGTCCACGACACTCTAAGGATTCTGCTGTAACACCACATTTCAAAAGCATTCACTCTTTTCTCGTCTGCCTTCAACAGTGTCCACTTCGCAATAGAGAAAGTGGCAGCCCAAAGTAGCCTTACCTTCAGCAGCCAACTTATTTGCAGTTATATGTTAACCTTCTAAAAGTGTGTCTAGTACACGCCTAAGAACATATATCTAGCCATATTAATTAATTTTCCATATGTCTAGCCATATTAATTAACTTTCCATATATCTAGCCATATTTTCTAACTTTCCATATGTCTAGCCATATTAATTAACTTTCCAATATTCATTTCTTACCTACACAACATTTCATTAAGGGCTATTTATTCAAATCTATTTCACTAATTAGAAATTCTGAATAGTAGTTGAAAATTGTTTTTGCATTACTTTATCCACAGGTGGGGCATTTATGAATATAATGAGCATCCATCTAGCTCGCTACCGAAACAATAATAATATTAAGAAACAGGGCATGTACAACCAAGAAAGAATGGTGGTTTTTGCTTCTGAAGGAGTAAGTATTTTTATTTTTACCTTGAATAATGATGTGTATGTATCGTTAATCTTTTGTCTTTAACTTGTTTTAGTCACTGAGCTGCAGCTGTACAGGGCACCACTTTAAAGGGTTTAGTTAAACAAATCAATCTTAGTAGTTACTTGTTTTTAAGTTCGGTATTATTCTATTGGTCCCCTTTTGCTGAACTGCTAGGTTACAGGGATGAAAATAAACCAGTTGTCAAGCAGTGGGATGACAAACATAAACACACACATACACAAGCACACACACACTACGCATGCATGCAGATATACACACGATGGGCTTCCATGCAGTTTCTGTCTATCAAATTCACTCAGAAGGCATTAGTATACTAGATATGTTTCTTGTCCAAGGTGTCACACAGTGGAACTTTGGATAAACAGATGCAAATATATTCTAAGAGAAACCTGAGATCTGTTTTGCATAAGTTTCCAGTTATATTTCTTTGAATGATTTTATGAAAAAACCTAAAAATTTTGCTAAATTTCTTCTGGATTTTTCTTGTTTTTTTTTCAGTGCCATTATTCATCAGTTTTGGCAGTAGGATTTCTTGGCATTGGACAGGAAAACCTTATCAAGGTGAAAACAGACAGCAAAGGGAAAATGTCAGTCAAACATCTCCAGAATGCTGTGGAACTATCGTTGAAACAGGTAAATAATTGTGTACCTGCATATAATGTGTCATTGTTAATATCAGAATGAAAGCCTTTTATCAGTTTGTAAACCTGTAAATTTGTATGCGTATATGTGAAGGCACATGGCTTAGTGGTTACGGTATTCAGCTCACAGTTGCAAGAGCATAGGTTCAATTCCTGGCAGCATGTTGCGTCCTTCAACAAGATACTTTATTTCTTGCTGCTCCAGTCTACTCAGCTGGCAAAAGTAAATAGTTCCTGTATTTCAAAGGGCCAGCCTTGTGACATTCTGTGTCACTCCCTGAGAACTAGATTAAGAGCATGCATGTCTGTGGAGTACTCAGCCACTTGCACATTAATTTCATGAGTTGGCTGTTCTGTTGATCAGAACTGGAACTCTCATCATTGTAACCAATGGAGTACCACTACTAGTATGTGTTTGTGTTTCCCTACATATATGTCTTTAGCCGAACTGTTAAATTACGGGGACGTAAACACACCAG
>NC_068986.1:22963993-22970907 GCF_001194135.2 Octopus bimaculoides | reverse complement strand
ATATATATATATATACATATATACAACGGGCTTCTTTCAGTTTCCGTCTACCAAATCCACTCACAAGGCATTGGTCAGTCCGAAGCTATAGTAGAAGACACTTGCCCAAGGTGCTACACAGTGAGAATGAACCCGGAACCATGTGGTTGGTAAGCAAGCTACTTACCACACAGCCACTCCTGCAATTTGTTTATAATGATTAAATGTTTCTGCTGTACATTCTTAGCTCACCCCCTCTGTGTCAGATTAAGAACACAATGAGTCACCTAGTCCCAGAACCGAAACCACAATCTCACACACACACACACACACACACATACACAAGTATGTTTATGTATTACTTTGTCTGGCGGAAATGTCAACTGATACATTAAAGGAACGTATATATCAATAAGCACAAGCTGCCAATGTTAGGATGACAAAGTCACAGGCTGCAATATTAATTTAATGAAGTCAGCAGAACATACAAGGAAATGTCATCGAATAACATTTTACAGGAAATTGACAGAGGTTTATTATTTTCTCCTTTCATTTTTAATTTCTTAAGCTGTCAATTTACCCTAGTCATAATATTCTTCTTTACGACCAAACTTATTTATGCTGCAGGGTGGGAAGGGTGGCAGAGATCTCGGTGTTATTTCTAAGTAACTACCTCATTTTTATGGCATTTTATCACCAGATTTTTATGATGCTTTATGTTTTAAGAAATGGTTACATGGTTTATTTTTAAAGTGACATTTTTTATAACCCAGACATTATTCTGCAAGTCATGATCTGTTATTGAAACGATTACGAAGTAATGAAATGTCATTAAAACTTTAGAATGTGAGGAAATTATATAGAGTCTATAGATACAGGCATGGCTGTGTTGTAAGCAGTTTGCTTCCCAACCACATGGTTCTAGGTTCAATCCCACTGCATGGCACCTTGGGTAAGTGCCTTCTAGTATAGCCTCATGCCAACCAAAGCCCTGTGAGTGCATTTGGTAGATGGAAACTGAGCGAAGCCTATCGTGTGTGTGTGTGACCAGGACTGCATTACCCAATATATTCTTTCTTCTTCAACAGTTAAGGTTTGACTCAAAGGAAATTTAACTGCTATTTCAAGCAAACAGCCATATAGAGTCTTCCTTCAAAGGCTTGATCATACCCAGATATTTATCTATATCTTCATTATAATTTCTTTTTCCAGGGTCTCAATCCAATAGCTGTTGTTGCTACAGCAGGCACCACAGTTCTGGGAGCCTTTGATCCTCTCAGTGAAATAGCAGATGTTTGTGCTCAACATAACATGTGGCTTCATGTTGATGTAAGTATATCTTTCTCAATATTTAAAATTTGATAAGGTGGTGAGCTAGCAGAAACGTTAGCATGCTAGACGAAATGCTTAGCAGTATTTTGTCTGTCTTTATTTTCTGAGTTCAAATTCCACCAAGGTCAGCTTTGCTTTTCATCCTTTCAGGGTCGATAAATTAAGTACCAGTTGCATACTGGGTCAATCTTATTAATTGGCCTTCTCTTCCAGAATTCCAGGCCTTGTGCTTAGAGTAGAAAAGAATATTTAAAATTTGATAATGCAGTGAGCTGATAGAAACATTAGCATGCAGGACAAAATGCTTAGCAGTATTTCATTTGTCTTTACTTTCTGAGTTCAAATTCTGCTGAGGTCAGCTTTGCTTTTTGTCCTTTCAGGGTCGATAAATTAAGTACCAGTTGTGTACTGGAGGCAATCTCATTGACTGTTCCCCCTTTCCCAAAACTTTCAGGCCTTGTGCCTAGAGTAGAAAAGTAGAAAAGAATATTTAAAATTTGATGAATAGTTTATAACAATTTTAATTCTATACAAATTTTGATGTCTTAAGATTCAGTAGACCCACTTTGATCTGTATTATACATGAAACTAAGGGGGCAAGCAGGCAGAATCATTACCAGCTGGGCCAAAGTGCTTAGCAGCATTTTATGTCTTTACATTCAGAGTTCAAATTCTGCTGAAGTCAACTTCGGCCCTTCATCCTTTTGGGGTTGATGAAATAAGTACCAGTCAAGCATTGGGGTCAATGTAATTGACTAGCCCTTGTCCCCATAAATTTCTGTCCTTGTGCCTACAGTAGAAAGAATTAATTATGCATGAAACTCAAAGAACTATAGAAGTGTTTTCACCTTCAAATTAGGAGTGTTGTTTTGAGTGCTGATTAAAATACCTTGAGGTATGAGTTCCAATCTCTGCATTCTGAGTTCAAATCCTGCCAGGGTCAACTTTGCCTTTTGTTTCTTCAGCTTCAGTAAAATGTACAAATCCTGGGGCCCTGTTTGGTAGAACTATGTAAGCACACCAGCATCAGTTATGTTGTGGGGACAAACACAGACACACAAACATATACATACACATACATACATTGTGTGTGTATATATATATATATATATATATATATACACGACTGGCTTCTTTCAGTTTCCATCTACCAAATCCACTCAAGGCTTTGGTCAGCCTGAGGCTAAAGTAAAAGACACTTACCCAAGGTCCCACGCAGTGGAACTGAACCTAGAACCATGTAGTTGGTAAGCAAGCTACTTACCACGCAGTCACTTAAGTTTTGAATTAAAATCTTCCACCAAACCTTAGTCAGAATTTACGTTCCTAACACTAGCTTAATGATAACTAAGTTATTTTACTAAATTCTGTGTTATATTTAAAATTAATTAAAAGAAACACAAAGCATCTCAAAATAAATATGGTAACGAAAGGATTAAATATTATATATTTACAGGCAGCTTGGGGTGGATTTGTACTTATGTCCAAAAAACACCGATACAGGATGGCAGGTGTGGAAAGGTAAGAAAAAGTTACTTTGATATGCAAACACCACACATTCACTTTGTAAATGTTCTTCCTTTCTACGTGTATGTATTTGTGTGTATACCTATATACATATATACATACACACACACACACACACACACATATATGTATATATATATATATATATATATATATATACTATATATAAAACAGAGATGTGTGTGTAATCGCTTTTCATGTGAAATCGACTTCACCAAATGCTTCCATACTTGTGATGCGTGAATAATTTGACCTCGGATAAATCTTAGGCTCTTCATTTGATTTTTTTTATTAAAAATAAATAATATTGCTTTATATTTAAGATTCACTTCTTTAAAAAGGTTCCTCAATGTCAACTTCCGGTATTGACGTAACAACGGCAAAAAAGCTTCACTCTCTATTTTGTGTGTGAGTGTGTATGAGAGAGAGAGAGTAAATATTACATACACACCGCTCTCTCACTCTGTCTCACACACATACACACGCACACACACACACCCCTTCACTCACTCACTATGTCTCTTACAAACACACACATACATAAATGTATACAAACATATTTACAAAGACACACGTGTGTATGCGTGCGTGGGGGGTTCCACAATCGCCATTTATTTCAATTACTCTTGTGAGGATATTCATGTAAATCATTTCTTTCATTTAATCCCTATTTTAATTTTCGTAAACGTTTCCAAGTACCAATGAGGCTTTTTGGCACATCTTCAATTTTCCCCATTCATGAGAGGCGCCCAGCCATCATTCATCTGAGTGTCCATCTACAGAATGTCCTCAAATTTCTATACAGCATATTATAAGCAACAATTTCATTCCCGAGCAACACTGGGTCTCTGCTAGTATATATATATATATATATATATATATATATACACACACACACACACATATCATCACCATTATCATCATCCTTTAATGTCTGTTCCATTTTCCATGCTAGCATGGGTTAGACAGTTTGACCAGAGCTGGCAAGGTAGGGAGCTGCACCAGGTTCCAGTCTGATTTGGTTTGATTTCTACAGCTGGATGCCCTTCCTAAAGCCAACCACTTCACAGTGTGTTCTGGGTGCAATTAACATGATTAACATGGCATGATTAACGTTATACTAGCACATTAATCATATATATAAAATATATACATATATATATATACACATGCACAAACACATGTATACACATACTAAATACAGAGAAAACACTGGCTTATCGGAAGTTATATACTCATATATTTTCAAGTTTATATTCATGCGTTTTGAGATTATCTATCTTGAAATTACACTCAAATACATATTTCTTTTTATTTCCCCCATATTCTAGGGTTGACTCCTTAGCTTGGAACTTCCACAAGATGGGAAATGCTCCCATGCAATGTAGTCTACTTGTTGTGAAAGAAAAGGTATGTACTTCTTATTTGTGTTCGTGTGGCTGTAAAATGTATGTATGGTGAAAATTTGTGAATTTGATTAACTGTTGTGCTTTCTCTATATAAATCTGTCAATCCTCTTAGAATGTGGACAGTTTTGCTAAGTGCAGTAGGCCAATATAAAAATCATAAATATATAAATATTGCATACATTTGGATGAAATTTTCTGGTACATTGTGAATATGGGTTTTATCCATATTATTGGTATATTGTGAATATGGGTCTTATCTGTCATTATGTCACTTTCACATATGAAAGTAGGTTGAATACACTTGAATTAATTATATGTGAATGCTTTCGCATATATCTACAAACAAGATTTGGGTCCTTGGACATCAGTTTTTTTAATTAAATAATTAATAATATTACCACCAAATTTTAACTCACTATTTGAAGTATTAATTGCCATTAAGCTCAAAATTGAAAGAAGAAAACAATCCAGAGAAATTTATTTGATAAAACTAAAAAAAAATAAACATATATGGTGCTGACTGGAAGTTCTTTCTAAAATGAGGATGAACTTTGTTTCTCACACAGAAGAGGTTTTTATTTCCAGCTTTTGTCCCTCAAATAAGAACATTATTTAAACAGATTTTGTGCAATTTAGGATTAAGCAATATCTGTGGATATTTGTGTTATAGGAGTCTAAGAGTTAAATTGTAAATGTAAAAGATTAATGCTGAACACTTAGTTGTTCTTTAACCCATTTATTATTCCTAAATTCTTCATTTACCATTGACTACTTTCAGGGAATTCTTGAAAAGTGTAATTCCACCAATGTGGAATATTTATTCCAAAGTGACAAATATTATGACAAGACATTTGACCAAGGTAAGTCTCTCTACTAAAGAATGACACTTATATCAAAGCAGAGGAATCACAATTTTCTGTGGGAGAAATATTACATTATTAAAATTATAAGAAAATTTATTTAATTTAAAATTCAGTAACTTTTTTGTTGTTTTATATGTTGCATTTTTAAATTGCAATTTTGCAAAGAAGATCATTACAGGACATACTGTTAACACTGATATAGTCAATTAAATTGTTTATCTAAATTCTTAACCCCTGAAAATACTAGAGGCCTATCAAATCCTTAAAAATAATCCAATTGAAATACGAAAACTATTCTCATATCACCTTCACTCTATCTGTGTATATACACTAAAGATAATGATTGTTCTACAGGAAATAAAACAATACAATGTGGCAAGAAGGTTGATAACTTTAAACTTTGGTTGATGTGGAAAGCTCGAGGTGACGCTGGAATGGCAGCTAAAATGGACAGAGTGATGGAATTATCTCAGTAAGTATTTCATATAAAATCACTTCAACTTAAATATTTTTATATCAAAGTGGCTATGTGCTAAGTGCAAGCATGGATGTGTGGTAAGAAGCTTGCTTCCCAACCACATGGTTTTGGGTTCAGTCCCACTGCATGAAACCTTAGGCAAGTATCTTCTGCTATAGCCTTGGGTCAACCAAAACCTTGTGACTGGATTTGGTAGTCAGAAACTAAAACAAGCCTTTCATGTATATATATATATATATGTGTGTTTGTAGATCAATCGAATAAGTATTAGGCTTTATAAAAAAGTACTGAGGTTGATACATTCGACTAAAATTTTTTTCATGGCAGTGCCCCAGGATGGCCATAGTCTAATGACTGAAACTTGTAAAAGATAAAAGATAAAAAGTTGAGCATATTAAAGAGTAAACTACAAGATAAATGAAGGCCAGAATACTGAAGAGTATGGGTTGTGATGTTGATAGTAATAAATTTATGGGCTTTATGAGGGCATTAATAACAACAGTGCAAGACTGAAATAATGAAGCATGGCACCTCTTTCGATGCTTACCAAACATAACGAAGATGCATGATATCACACATAATCCTTTATACAAAATGTGGTTTGAAGCGCAGGTGTGTGGAAGCAATAAATAAATATATATATATAAATACAGTGTACATTTAAACACATAAGAGGTATCCATCATAGGATTCTTTGCACGCTAGAAAGAACAGCTAAATTCCAAACCACTATTAGGGATAAAACTTCGAAGAGAATGAAAAATAAAAACATTTACCATCTATCTCCTGGACCATGGTTTCAGACTTATTTTAGCAGACTTATTTTATTATTAATTATATATATATATATATATATATATATATATAGAGAGAGAGAGAGAGAGATGTATATGTGTGTGTGTGTGTGTATATATATATACATATATATATTTCTTTATATAAATATTTATATATGCATATGTATGTATGTATGTATATATATATATACTTATATGCACATGAATGTTTTGATTAACCAAAACTGAATTGTTTCCTTATATTTTCCAGGTATTTGGTTGACCAACTGAGAGCTCAAGATGATTTCCGTCTGGTTTTACCTGAAGTGAGTACAACCTACCATTTACAAACAGTATATCCTTCCTGTAAAAAGATGAAATTGGTCGCTATCATCATCATCCTCATCATCATCATCATTATTATTATTATTATTATGTTTTTTTTTTCTTCTTTCTTCAAATTTTTTCCCATTTCTCGCAGTGTTTTCCGTACACCTAGGGCAGAGAAACGTTGTATGCATTCCCAATTTACACACGCAAATTCATAGGT
>NC_068986.1:22962054-22963983 GCF_001194135.2 Octopus bimaculoides | reverse complement strand
GATGGTAAGCCTGGGATCATTTTCAAATAGATTTCAGTATCTTTTTTTTTATCATTCCTAGAGATCCTACAATCACTGGTATGGTAGTCGCCTTGAGGTGCCACATTTTTTCAATTTCTATTAGCAAATCTTTATATTTACTGATCTTGTCAAATTCTTTCGCCGCTATATTATGATCACAGGGAATACTCATGTCAATTAATAAACACGTCTTCTTTGTCTGATTTTTTATGATAATATCCGGTTTATTAGCTTTTATAGTCTTGCCGGTATTATTATTATTATTATTATTATTATTATTACTATTATTATCATCATGACAATGACCCTGCTGAATCTTTAGCACACCAGAAGAAATGCCACTAAGCAGCATTTTGTCCACTGCTCTCAGCTTTACCTGTTATTCTTTTCAGGTCATTTACATAAGTGCGAGTTTATCACAGGTCAGTGTAATCAACTTGCCTCATGCCCACGTACTTGCTGGCCTTGTGCAAAAATTTGAAATTATTATTATATAATTCTAAGGCAGCAAGCTGGCAGACTCGTTAGCATGCTGGGCAAAATGGATAGCAGGAATCTCATCCTCTCACAAATCTGAACTGCATCTTGTCTGAGTTACTTCTCTTCATAATTAGTTGTGCTATAATTCTGTCTATTACATGCATGACTTGGTTCATCAGTTCAATATCTCTGCAGTTGCTTCTTTCTACATTTCTGTTGCTCTTGTAGCAATTAATGATGATTACACTGTTATACTAGTCATTGCATATAACGCCTACCTGCACTACCTGACTGTCTATTCAAGTGACCGTAAAGTGGTTAGAGTGTCAGGCTCACAGTCATAAGGTAGTGAGTTCGATTACCAGACCAGGCTGTGTGCTGTCTTCTTGAGCAAGACACTTTATGTAACATTGCTCCATTTCACTCAGCTGTAGAAATGAGTTGCAACATCATTGGTGCCAAGCTGTATCAGCCTTTGTGTTTCCCTTGGATAACATTGGTGTTGTGGAGATGGGAGGCTGGTACGCATGAGTGACTGCTGGTCTTCCATAAACAAACTTGCCTGAGGCTAACTTTCTTGGTTCAATCCCATGGCTATCCATGACTGAAGGGGGTCTTTTATTCAAGTGATTAGAATGTGTGCTATTTTACTAGAACCTTTTAGCATCTCAACAACTACCTCTGAAGGCCTGGCTGCCTTCTATATTTCAATACATGGCTGTTGTGTGGAATCTACATGGTGTAATATATAGCAAGCTTCTGCATAGTTTCTTGGTATAAAATTCCACTCACAGGGCATTTGTTGACCCAAGGCCATGGTAGAAAGCCATAATTGAACCCAGAACCACATGGTTGTGAGGTGAAGTGCTTAAATATACAGCCATGTTTGCAAGATTAAGCAACAACAAATCTTCCATCTACCTTCACCATTTAATCTCATTAGTATAGCTAGGGTTGTTTTATAAGGGCTGCCCTTTTTGGCCTGCATATACAGGTAAGCCTGTACATGCTATATATCTCAGGTATGTGGTGGGGTCCTAACTCAAGAGATGCCCTTGACTGCACACACTTTAGCTATGCCAGTGCTTAATCTCTGCTCACAGTCACCACATATTTTACCCCTTGTAGATAATATTTCACCATAATTTTTAACACAAACTACATTGCTGTTCAACACATCTGTGTTGCTGAATTCTCTACAATTAACTATTGTCACTTAACTATTAACTATTAATTAACTATTGTCACAGCAATTACTACAATATCCTAGCAAAAATCTCTTCCTTCTTCTCATTCTTTATTCATGCCATCCCTGCTGAAAGACTTAACACTTACTTGACTAATTAATGAAGAGAATTATTTTGTGCTTTTAACTCTAATGATATTTTCTTTTATTCATTTTTTTTTTTTTTTTTTTTTTTTTTTTTT
>NC_068986.1:22960372-22961758 GCF_001194135.2 Octopus bimaculoides | reverse complement strand
AATTATGCAAAAATGAAAATAACACTGACATCTCATTTTAACAGATATATTTACTAAAATTACATAAAAATATCTTGAAATACTAGAGTAAACATGTTTTAATGCACTAAAAACTTTTCATCCTGAATGTGCACTTCTGAGATTGTGGTGCATTTAATAGGCCATGTGTCTTTTATTGTCATATGTTTACTACATTATTTCATTATATCATTAATTAAAATAGTAGTGTATAATGCTCTATTTGATAATTTCATATATTCTACTCAAAACATTGTATTCTATAAGCAGTCCATTTTTTTTTTATGATAAATGAACTAACATTTTTTTTTCTTATTTTACTTCTCTTAAAAGGTTGGACCAAAGATAAAAGAACGAATGGTTTCTGAAGGCACTATGATGGTTGGCTACCAACCTCTACCTTCCATGAACAAAGTCAACTTTTTCCGTTTTGTTTTATGCCAAGAAAACTGTGAAGAATCAGATCTAGACTTTGTAATTGAAGAAATTCGACGATTGGGGAAAGACCTGCAATTTTAAATCATTAAATATTCTTTGGACATGAAAATTTCTTCTCATTCAGTGAAACCCTTATGAACTTTTTTCTGCTGTGGTTTGTAATAACAAAAAAATTCTATCTGTTTATACAGACAACATCATTAAGTTATAATGATATTAAACCAATTAAGTTGATCATTTGTGTGTATGGGATGCAGGATTTGTTTGACATGCATGGGTGCATAGCTTAGTATATATTCATCTAAAATAGTTTTGTTCATCTAATATAAAAATCTATATACATGTGTTTAGCTTACTGGTTTTGGCAGTTGGACTTGCAGTCCAACAATGCTGGGGAATTACCACCAAAGAAGCTTCATACAATCCCAGTTCTTTGTCAGTCTCAATTCTTTGTCTAGTCCTTTTTTTTATTGACCTCACAAAGAGGAAAGGAAATGTTGAGCTTTGGCAGAATTTGTACTGAAAACATAATGGGACATAGATAATTTAGATAGGTTTCGGCCATTATAGGACCAGACCATATCTAACTTAATAGCACCACCTGGTGAAGTCTTAACCAAATACCAGAAGGTATTTTTGTCTACCACTCTAATAATTCCCTTACATTGGATTATGCGTTTGTGAGTGTGTGTGTATGTGTTTGTGTGTGTGTGTGTGTATCTGACATTATCTTTATCAAAGCCATACTTCAATCTACTTCAAAACAGACGCATATACCTGCTTAAAGTAAAAGCAGGTTTTACTTTTATAATGATATTTTTATATATGCATATTTATGTGCATCTTTATATGTGTGTGTATGTATACATATATGTGTGTATATATATATATATATATATATATATATATATATATATATATATATATATG
>NC_068986.1:22953756-22960336 GCF_001194135.2 Octopus bimaculoides | reverse complement strand
TATATATATATATATATATATATATAAATATATATATATATGAGCATGTGTGTATGTATATATTACATACATGTATGTGTGTGTGTGTGTGTGTTTACATATTTATATATTATATTTATGTATGTGTGTATATATATATTAACATATATATAAATAAATATATTTATATATGTGTGTGTCTGTCTGCATATGTATGTATATACATATGCCAGTATGAAACAAAACTTCTAAAATGAAAGTATAAATTATATATGTGGGCATGTGTCTGTTTGCACAGACATTTTTAATGTATGTATATATAGATAGTCATCCTTATAAACCAATTTCCACTCATCAAGCAAGATATATAACATCTGAAAGAGGTTCATGCAAGAGTTGACACTCATACCGTCAGTGTTCTCCTGCTTATAAGTAACTCAGAGGAACCGGTGAGTGCCACCAGCTGGCCTAGTTTTTCTAATCAGCTAAATTTCACAAGAAATCACCTGTATCAGCCATTTCACCACCAACAGAGAAGACACCAATATTCACTGGTGTTCATCATTACCATATATGTCTGTATATATGAATGCATAAAATAAAGAAATGTATACATTGTATAATTTTATGTGGAAAACTGTTCATAATTATATGTTCACCATTTATGTAAGTTTCTGTACGTATATACTCTTATGTTTGTTGATACACATCTCTTTAAAACTAGGAGTTAATAATGTTATTTGAATTTAAAATCATAGACATTAATTTAAATTAGTTTTCAAAGCTATTTATAGCTTTCCAGTATTTTAAAGCATTCAATTCATGAAACTTGATGTAATAATATTTTTTACTGTTTGTTGAATGAAAATCAAATAAAAGTTTTTTTCTATACTTGTTCTTTTGTATATTTATTTTTGCTTTTTGTGTTGGTGTATTTATGTTTCTTATCTGAGAACTTTGTACTTAATGTGATGGGAATGACAACCTAGTCTCTGTCAAGATCTATAAGTGTTTGGAGTTTAGCTGGTACATAGGTCCAGGGCCTTGAACATCAAGGAAGGGCCTTGAGCATCTGCTGAGCCCTTCCTTAAAAAAAAAGGAAAGCTTAAAATTTTGAGAGAATCCTAACCAAAAGCATTCTTATTCCACCTCACCAAATTTCTCTTGGAAGCCCTAGTCTCTGTCAACAGCACAGAAATACAATTGCTACGTATACTAAGAAAATTAATTTATCCTACAGTCTTTATAACACTGAGTAACAAAACTAGATTTATTGTCTGCAACCCAGACAAATGGTGTTGTACTAAACTAAATCAAGTTCACTGATTCTGAATCTGAACTCAAAATTGCTGTAGCATGTCAGGATTTTGAGTTATGTGCATAATTATATATTAATACTATATTAGAATTACGAATAGTTAAATTCAAGGTAAATATTATTATAATAGTATATTAGTACTGTATATAGTAAATTTATGTTCAAGGCAAATAGTATTATAATATGATAGTACATAGTATATTTATGTTAAGGGAATACTCACTTTATTTTTGATATGCTCAGCTCAGAAATGTTTGAGACGCTTGCTCTTGTGCTTATGTGTCGTGTTGGTCTCTTGTTGTTGGAGCCAGCAGAAGTCACTCATTATGTGTAGATTGAACCGGCCTTGATACCTCGTTTCTATCTCAGATATGTCCTGGTGGAACCTCTCACCATGCTCATCACTAAGGGCACCAACATTCGAGATGAGAATGCAAGAAGTGCATTTTAAGGGACATTTGGCATCCCATTCTTTCATATGCTGTTAGCATGTTGTTTATTAAATCAGCATAATTTTCAGCTCTATGATTTCCAAGAAAGTTCTGTACAACTAAAACAAATGAATCCCATGCCGTCAGCTCAACTGGATTCAGTTTACCTCTGAATTTGCTATCGGATATCAATTCTCTGATCTCGGGTCCAAGGAAAATGCTTGCTTTCAGTTTTGCGTCACTTTTCTTTGCACCATAGTTTACTTTTAGATACTGGAAGCCACAGACATCGTGTGTCATTGCTTTTACAAAGTTTTTCATGAGGTTGAGTTTGATGTGAAGAGGTGGAAGGAAGATGTTTTACGGGTCTACCAGTGGCATATCCTGCACATCGTACCGACCAACTATGCGTTCATCTCTTTTAGGCCAGTCTTTTACAGTGTAATGATTGCTGTCGTCACGGCTGTTCCAAACACACAAGAAGCATATATTTTTGGTGCATCCCAGCTGCAGTCCTACGAGGAAGAAAATCACCTTTAAATCACCACAAATATTCCACTTGTGAGCTGAGTAATTAACTCCTTTCAGAAAGAGTTCCATACCGACAACATGACCCACAGGAATGGAAGGTTTTTCATTACCATTATGTGACAACACAGTTTTGAGGCTAACCTTACTCGAGTCTATAAACAATCTCCATTTGTTAGCCACATGCATGTGTCCTAGTTTTTGCATGAGTGCATTAACATCAGCACAGAAACAAGCATTATTTCCTTGCTTGGAAAAGACAGATAAGCCTTCATGGTGAGAGTGGAAAATGAAAATTTTCAAATCTTGTAATTTGGATCCCAAAACTTCTGCCCTCTCCTTTGACAATGCTAGGTCTCTTACTAAATCGTTCAAATCTTCTTGATTAAACTAGCCTGGCTCAATTTTCTCAGAATCACCTACGTACTCTTCGTCGATAGGAGAGTCAGTGAAGCATGTGAGAGGGGAACTGGGACAGAGTTCTCGAAGTCATGCGAGACTGGTTTTAGAGCCGACTTACGATTTGCATGCACAATTTTTGCTTTGGTCTTCTTTGAGAAACCACTAATATTAGTCATGCAAAATCAGAGACATGATTGGTTGGCTCACGCCATACTATTGGTACAACAAAAGGCATTCCCTTCCGTTTTCCATTCAACCACTGTGTAAGTCCTGAGTAACACACGGTGCAGCATGTATGAGGTGGTGACCTCTTGTCTTGGTCCCCATCTTTACACCTGAAAGAATATTTATAAGCAATTTTTAATTTGGTGGCAATGTTCCTTCGCTGGTCACGTGGAGCAAAGTTTCCACAGACATAACAAAAGTTGTCTGGATGATTCACACAGCTTCTATTCATGATCTAACACAATGAACACAGTTAAAACAGTAATCACGCAGAGCGAGAGATACAAATACCACACGTGACGGCAGCGCAAACGACACTGAGAGTTACCAAGAACAAACTGACGTATTTGGCACTGCACACAATACGTCAGCGCCATCTATTGCTAAACTAAATCATGAACTTTCTCATCGTTTGTTTTATTAATGTTATTTCTTTAATTTTGAATTAAGACCGCTTTCACTTATGCAGATTTTATAACACGGCCTATATCTAACCGAAAGTATAGTTATAATCTAGCGCATGCACATAACTCAAAATCCTAACGTGCTAGAACAATTTTGAGTGCAGATTCAGAATCAGCATCCTCGATTAAGCCTTAACCACAATAGCAAAATCTTTGTTGTCCAGTGTAATCATAAACAGCACATAATTAAGACCTTTCAAATTCATTAATTGTTACACCTTGCAATGTCTGGTAATGTCTCATGGCAATTCGTTCGTTTGTTTTACGTCCTTTTCTCCTCTATTGCTATCGTGGGTTGAACGAATACATATATTGGGGCATCGTATTACAGCTGGTTGCTCTCATAATAAGAAAGTCAATACAGATCATATGACAAATCGCGAGCACCTTGCAGTGGCTGTAAGCTTTGTATCTCAGCCCGTAACTCTCTGGAACTCTCTACCTGTAGGTATCAACTATATAGAAGTTGAAGCTCAGCACAACCGAACGACTGAGTTTCCTCACACAAAAATCGCAAATATTAAGGGTGTTGTTACTTCACTCGTGACGAAATAATTTTGTGGTTACATATTCCTATTTGTTTATTCGGCTTTCTTCCCAATCTAGACATGAATTCTCCTGAATTCCAATTACTGCATCAGTTAACATTGTTATAGTTGTTGTCCATATCGATATAGAATAAAAAGCATTCAAAGCCACTGTAAGTAGTTTAGAACTCACCATATGATCTATACTAACTTTATCACGGAATAATGAAAGACACGAAGTCGTCCTAACTAAGGCATGAACCACTAAATTAGATATCGTTAATCCTCTAGAACGAGCTCACTACCTTCTTCAGCAATTTGAGTTATTATTTAAATCTTGGTTGGACCATGTACCTTTTTGAGAACTGTCCACTGGGTAACAAACACAAGAAACACACTAACAATGTTCATGCTTTTCACAATAATATAAACTAAAATATACTGGTCTGAAATGTCATTCGTTGCAAATGTGCCACTAGTATAACCTATGTAGTATACGTTCTTTAATATTATGTAACCTGGGAAAGGCGACGAGCTACCAGAATCGTTAGCATGCAGGTCCGAGGTTATAATAGAAAACTTTTGCCCAAGGTGCCACGTCGTGGAACTTAGCTTGAAACCATGTGGTTGGGAAGCTAACCTTTTACCACTCAACCACATACTAAAACATCAAACATAAGCATATTTTAATATTTAATAAAACGGAGAAAAGTTACGTTATGCGTAGCACTGTGGGACTGATGCGTTTCAAATTTAGTATAAATGTATGTAAATCGATGTTTGATGCAATAACCTTGAACGAAAAGTAAAATGCAGAAAATTGATGAGGAGCTGTTGCCAAAAATATTAAGGGAAACTTGTTGTTTGAGGGTGTATGGATGGTGAGAGTTGGTAATGTACAAGTGTTGTGAATAATTTGGTTGAGCACATTCTATGTCAGAGTAACAGAAATCGTTGCACGATCAGTGGAAGGGAAAGAGAGGAGAAACAATGCATCTGTGAGCAAGTACTATAAGCGTGTTGGCGACAGAGTCTTTGCCAATCATTTAGATCAGTGGTTCTCAACCATCTTTTGCCTATGGAGCCCTTTGATCCTTATTTTACTCGAGTGGACCCTCATAGTTATTCGAAATATATGTATATATATATATATATATGTATATATGTGTATATATATATATATATATATATATATATATCCTACAGTATTTTTATAATTAAATATTATTAGGAATTGCATAGAAAATTGTTAAAGTATTTTCTGTATTATAAAAAGTATAAGCAATTTATTGCACTTAAATTTTAACAACAAATCCTTATATAGACCCTCCGCCAAGGGGCATATGGACTCTGGTTGAGAACCACTGATGTAGATAGTCATTTAGGATTAATTCTGAGATGTAGCACATGCCAGGTGAGCAATATTTTTAAGTGGGTCAAAAAGAAAGAAAATCCCAGATTTCGGTATGTAGCTTTGAGAGTGTTATTTAATATATCCAAGTTCGATCTGAGTGATTTATCAGACATCGTTTCAGAGATTTTTGGGTCTTTGCATTGTCCAAAACATATTTCTAAAAAAGCATGGAGATTTTGAAGGAGATTATGTTCTCATAGACACGTTGAAAGATGTTTTCTAAGATTCAGTGCAGAGCATAGAAACAAAGCAAGCCTAACACCAGCTGTAAGCTGTCTGGGTTGCAATATGGATGAAGCCTATGTGCAGAATGTTAAAGAGGAATAGATGGGTACATCTCAAATCCCCACTTCTCTCTCTCTATCTCTCTCTTTCTCGCTTTCTCTCTCCCTCTCTCTCTCTCTCTCTCTCACTTTGTGTATGTGTAGTGTGTACCTGTGGTTAAAGGCAGCAGCAGGACGGTGGTTAATTTATCGAAGAGAAACTGTGAAATGCGTAAAACTTTCAGTTACACAGGAGCTGATAAGCACTTGGAAGTGAAGAGATCCATCAGCACACTCTGCAGTTGATCGGTATGACTGATAGGAAACTTCGGTATAATGAACAAGAAATGAACTGAAGCCATACGAAATTAATTCACCTTTCAAGTTCTGATGCCAGACGCTGTGAAAAAGCAACAATATTTATTTTATCGAAGCCAATGTTACTGGTGGATCACGTGCATCCAAGAGCTGGTTCCTGGTGAATATAGCTCTATGCTAAGTGTTGAATCTATTCTCCTGAAATGCCAGTTTGGATGCGTGGAACGTGTAAAATAGCATGAAGGGCATTATGATCCTGAAGGCTGTTATCTGCAAAGAGCTGATATAGGAAAGCTGTTCAAGTTGGCGCTTGAAACTCCGATCTAAAGATGTCACCTGAGATTGCATGGGAGAAGACAGCGACTGACGCTGATCAATTAAAGAAAGAAGTAAAATTTGTCCAATTGGAAGAAACAGCAAGCAGAAAAGAAAAAAAAAATCTAGAGTAAGATCCACTATACCAACACTACCAAAAATATTCTGTATTATCTGTGGTCGTGGTTGTACCAGCACCTGCAGTTTACAATGACACGAAAGAGCAATGACTTACCATTCAAGTTTCTTATCTAAATTTGCAACACCAACAGCAAAAGGAATCCTTTTCTGGTCTCTCTCTCTCTAACTGTGCACATTCACATAGATATACTATCTCTCTCTCTCTCTCTCTCTCTATATATATATATATATATATATATATATATATATATATAT
>NC_068986.1:22947682-22953472 GCF_001194135.2 Octopus bimaculoides | reverse complement strand
TATATATATATGTATGTATGTATGTATGTATGTATGTATGTATGTATATAATAAGTAAAGATTGAAGTTAATAGTATGTTTATTCCATAGTTTAAAATTGTTTCAACAACTTGCAGGTGATGTTATGCCATAAGTTTCAATCATCATTGAGTGTGTGTATGTGTGTGTGATTTTATGTAACGAGCACGTATAAGTGAATATAATAATAAGTGTACTCAGAGAGCACAAACCTCCGCCAAGGCAACACCAACAGCCTCTCAACGATTAGCTAGAGATGATTTTTTAAAACTAGAATACTAAAAATGAACCCGACCGCTCCCAAAAATTAAGTAAAAAAAAAAAAACGAAAAAAAAACATAGGAAAATAATCCAGAATCATTGTCCGGTACCAGATTGATCCCAAAATCTAATCGGTTCTTGCTAGTCACAAGGCCAAACATTCCTGGAAGTTTTATTCGAATCCATCCAGCAGTTCTTGAGATATCTTGTCCATGGACAAACAAACAAAACACGACTGAAAACAATACCTCCGCCTTCGGTAAGGCGGAGGTAACAATAACGAACTTGCAAGCAGTGCTTAGGTGCACTGTATGTGTCGGATGTTATAAATCAAATTTTACAAGATAATATTCAGTATTAAAGAAACCAACGCAAGTCACAGAATTCAGTGAAATAAAATAAGACCAAGACATTTGTTTTTTTCTAAAATTCCAAATTTTATTTTCTTTCTTTTTTTGTCTCAGCAAATGTCCGACGTGGGCAAGATGGAACTTAACATTTCAGCAATGTTATGAAACCAGAATCAACTCATTGCTTTCTTATTTACATTTGCACCATTGCGAAATCAGAAGACGCTCTAAGGGAACTTAGGGTAAGCGTGTATTAGACGCAGATACCCCAGAATTTCAACAACTGTTCGGTGTCAGGTGCACGCGAAAAGATGGCGAACTGTTTATGAGCGTAAAAAGGTGTGAAGAGTTGACTCTGCTTCCAGGTTTAACATTAATATTTTTTATCCAGAATTGACAGGATATGAGATCCACTTTTGGTGTTATCAATGTGGATTTGACATCAGACGTAGATGTAGTTAGTCAAATATTAAAATAAAATTCCCTGACAATTTAGCTAAAGCAGACTTGTCCCAATTCCACAAAGAAGTCTTGTTCATCTTTGCCATAGTCACGAACCTGAATATTCCTGATTGGCAACTTCGTTGGATAGTCAAGATTGATTTCTATCACAGTTTTCTCAAACTTGTTGGTCTTGTGCTGAAAATAATAATAATAATAATAATAATAATAATAATAATAATAATAATAATAATAATAATAACAACAACAACGACAACAACAATAATAATAATAACAATAAATAATACCCGGATGCAGTACCAGGCAGTGGCTCTCATGGTTTCTGATCTTAATTGATTGGAAGTGTTATCATGTACATTGTTTTGTCTTGGGATAAAAAAATAGACTACAGCAAATATTCTGCTTAATACCACAGATTTGCTTGTCAGTTGTTTGACCTTAACCAGTTGAGCATGTCCCTTGGTGTATATGATATTTGTATGCTGTGTTTGTGTGTGCGTATGTGTGTGTAGGAGCGTGGCTTAATGGTTAGGGTATTTAGTTTACGATTACAAGGTCGTGAGTTCAATTCCCGGCGACGCGTTGTGTCCTTGAGCAAGACGCTTTGTTTCACGTTGTTCAAGTCACTCCGCCAGCAAAAATGAGTAGTACCTGCAGTTCAAAGGGCCAGCCTTGTGTCGCGCTGAATCTCCCAAAACACCTACGTTAAAGGTACACGTGTTTGTAGAGTGCTCATCCATTTGTACATTAATTTCACGAGCAGACTGTTCCGTTGATCGGAATAACTGGAACCCTCGCTATCGTAACTGACGGCGTACCAATAGTGTATATATATATATATATATATATATATATATATATATATACGGGGTTGGGATATTGTAAAAGCTTGTTATTCTGAGGTTGTCTGTTCCTCACACTAAAAGATAGTACATAAACATGTGAATTAAATTGCAGAAAATCGATATAAAATTACCTGACATCCATCACTTATAACAGAGTATCGTGCGATGCCTGTGGATTTTAGCGTATTTTCATCATAATCTTCAAATTGGAGACCTTTGCTTGTACTGCCAGTCTGAGCGTTTTTATGAGCAAAAGTATTGCGGCAATGGAAAGTAACGTTCTGTGAAGCTTTTTGATGTAAAACTTGCAACATCTTAATTTGACGGCCATCAGCCTTGTAGCTGAACTGTAGAAGGAGAGATATATACGAAAATATTAGGAAGCAATTAACAAATGTACAAGGAGAAATATATATATGAAAATATTAGGAAGAAATTAACAAATGTACAATCTCTTATTTGTTTATGCGTGTACGTGTATACGTCATAAGTTCTTGGTGTATGCATGTTGGTATCCACTTACGTTTGTATGTGCATTTGTATGTATGTTTTTATGTGTATATGTATATATTCATGTAATGATAGAGAGAGAGTGGTGGGGAAAGAGAAAGAGAGATGGAAATATAAAGTATGTATTTGTGACCAGTTATGTACACATATATACATATATATTTGTGTTTGTGTGTGTGTGCGCGTGTGTGTGCATGTTTATATATATGCCTGTATGTGTGTGTGTGTGAGAGAGAGAGAGAGTGTGTGTGTGTGTGTGTGTGTGTGTGTGTGTATGTGTGTGTGCGTTTGTGTACTCAAACAATCTCAATAATCTATATATATATATATATATATATATATATAAAAGAGAATCTCTGTCCGTTTGCGTGTTTGTTCGTTGTTTGTCCACCAAAATGAAAGTAACTGATTCAAGGGAGGCTATATTTCCTATTATGCTTTTGCTTATTTTATCGCAACAAAAGTTATGCAATGGTGCGACACTAATTGTGCACAAACCTATGAGAAACTATTTTTGAGGCAAATATTCTCACTGGTTGTGGTAAAGGTGATACTGTCTTCGTTTCTCGCATACCAGCTACACCATCAAATGTCCCATTCCAATTTAAGCCGTTACAGTTTCCTATCCCACTTCCTTTTGCCATGAGCATTAATAAATCTCAGGATCAAACACTAAAAGTTGCTAGATTGCAACTTGAAGAACAAACAGAAATTCGTATATGAAATCCAGCTTTTTTCTGCTTCAATTATTACGTCTTTCTCTTATATAATACACACATACAGGATAAGTAAACCTAAATCTATAACCATAGTCTCACCCTCGTTCAGATTCGAAACTGAATCTTTCAATTCTCCTTGGGCATACGGCCTATTCAAATATCAAAAGAAACCATGACAAATGCGTCTTCCACTTCACCTGTGGCCTTCTCAGTGCCATCGCTGTCACCAGGATTCCGTAAAGCTAGTCTTCTATATGATATAGCTATTCTTCTAGCTTCATTCACGTTCAAACTGAATCTTTCAATTCTCCTTTGGCATACCGCCTATTCAAACGTCAAAAGGAACAGTGACAAATGGATGTTCCACTTGACTTACAGCCGTTTCAGTGCCATCGCAATCACCTGGATTCCGTAAAGCTATTCTCCCATACGATATACCCAGTTTTCTAGCTTCTCGGCCCGAGAAGTAGAAAAAGTAGTTACCCAATCAACGACGGATATTACTACTAGTTTTTAATAAAATAAATTCATATAAATTATAAACCTATACTTACTCCTTCGTTTTTAGTTACTTGCAAGTAATCTTCACCAGGTGCATAGATCTCGCTTGGTTTCTTGTGCTGAAAAAAATATTACAAGGAAAGTAACATTTTATATGTTTTCAATATAAATGTCGACATCATTATTTATTTAAAAAAATTTTCTTTTCTTTAGTATTAGGGTAAATAAATGTAATACAAAGGGAGGTTTAATTGATGCAGCAGAATTAATTACATTACTTTTTTACTAATGTAATCGCCCCTTGGAATGAAAAGTCAAGACGTCTTTGGCCGACACAATCAGAAAGTAAGACGACAGACTAAACAATGGTTACGGATGTAGACACAAGGCCAACAACTTTGAGTGGGTTTATATAAGATCTTGCTGTTAAAATTTATGAGAAATGAATTGGCTATATTTCAGCAATAAACAAAATATCTTAATTTTTACATAATTCCGAACAATATTTAATTATAAATATACGAAGAACTTTTTTAAACATCGAATGTTCTGTAGAATGTTCTGTAGAGAGAAATTAAAATTACTTTACTATGGAAGATAGTGCACTTATTATAAATACTATATAAACAAGAAGAATAGTGAGATAACATTACCTTTATAGGTGAAGGAACAACGCAGGTTTCTTTTGTGCTTATTTTACAATAAACTCTGGCGGCATCAATTACGGTTCCACCATTAGGATCGATGAAATAGAAATCTGTAAGGAAAAAATGAGAAGAAATATTGTTGAATAAATTTATCAAAGGGTGGTTAACTGACGAAAATATAGGTAACTGAAGCAAAGCTGGTTAGAATGAATGGACTGATGTATGCGTTTGTAGAATGATGAAAAACAGTGGGGCGAGGGATCGTTCCCTTAATAGACAGGAAGATATCGGATCTGTTGTGTTCTTTGATTGGCCTTATCTTTTATCTTTTACTTGTTTCAGTCATTAGACTGCGGCCATGCTGGGGCACCACTGCCTTGATGAATTTTAGTCGAACTAATCGAACCCAGTAATTATTTTCTTTTTAAACCTGGTACTTATTCAATCGATACTCTCTTGACTAACTGGGAACGTAAACACACTGAGCCTGAAATTATGTGGTTTCGAAGCAAGCTTCTTACCACACAGCCACGCCTGGAAATTTCATATATCAGAACTACATCATCCATGCGTTCACAAATTTTCTGTGCTATGTATACTTTGTATCTCGTTTCCCTTTCCTCTTTCTTTTTCTTCCTTGCAGCTCCCGACACACAAATATAAACTCGTCCTTTTATGTCTCCCACACCTGATATCCATTTGGTTAACAGAAGAAATTAATAATGTCGTTGTTGTTATTGTAGAGGTGGACTGCAAGTTGTTTTTAGCAATGAATTGATATATTAAAATAATCTAGTCAGCAATAGATTGTTTTAAATAAAAAGATGGCTACTGTTGCAACATCTTCGATCATGAGCTTACTCTCTCAGGACTGACCTTGATCGAACTAAAGCGTTTCATTCTTAGATATTCTACTTGAAGTATGGAAAACAAATTCAATATTTAGTGAAAAGATGTATACTTACCATCTTGATAATCTGGGTAGTGCTCGGCAAGATCTTTACAAGTCTTGGCTGGGGATTCTGGTGTGCCTGTTGGATTCTTTAACTCTTTGAAAGTTTTCTTCAATTGGCTGAGAGTTTCAATGACGGTAGGACTCTGTAGGACAAACCATTATATATATTGCATACATAATAAGTATAATATATATGCGTGTGTGTGTTTAAAATAGCTAATTATATAATATATGCATATATGTTTGTTTATATGTGTTCGCGTGTAGATATAAATGTGTATATATGTAGATTTGTATGTATATCGTATATTCTTTTATTCTTTATTTGTTTCAGTCATTTTACCGCGGCCATGCTGGAGCACCGCCTTTAGTTGAATAAATCGATCCCAGGACTTTATTCTTTGTAAGCCAAGTACTTATTCTATCGGTTGCTTTTGCCGAGCCGCTAAGCTACGGGGACGTAAACTCGCCAACATCGGTTGTCAAGCGATGGTGGGGGACATACACAGACACACAAACATA
>NC_068986.1:22945809-22947452 GCF_001194135.2 Octopus bimaculoides | reverse complement strand
ATATATATGTTTGTGTGCATGTATGTATGTATGCATGTATGTATAAGTATTAAAATAGATAGAAACCGTTCTTTCTGCTTTAGGTTTGTTATCGTAAGTAAACAATCTGAGGTGGGTTTAGAAATTTTACTCTTTAAAGATGATTTAGTAACATTATAGAATCAAATAACTTGTGGGTCGGGGAGTATCGCTTGTTCACAGTTTGATGGTTGGTTAATAATCGAAGACGATTTTGCAGTTTTGCATCCTTATAGTCTCTCTCTCCTTGAAGAATGACCTGAGTCCGAAACGTTAGATTATATCAATCTTCACGGCAAATCATTTCACTGAATTTCTCTATGAATTAGTTTTTTTGCCGATGTAGCATATCACAATCAATTCCAGGTTCCAGATTTTACCTAGATCTGTGTAATATAGTTGAGGGATATAATTGTGGAATATTGGTAAACAATTTTCTGCCTATCGCATGAATACCAAAATTTGTGTATGCGTATGTGCAGTTCGTGTAACTGTATTTATTAATATAAGTTATTTATACTCACGTGTTCCTGGTTTTGATCTTGCTAGAAAAGATAAGAGAAGATAACAAATGTTGAAATATTACTGGTATAATATATACATATAATGAAGCTTACTCTAACTAGGACCAAGTGTCTTTTTTATAATACGCGGATTAAAATCAATTCATATTTCTTAATATCTTAATGTAACATGAGATATTGTACATTGACATAATAATATATGCATATCTAATGAAAAACTGCCATGTGTTGGTATGTATTGATATGTTAAGGACTACTATTGGGTTCTATTTAGATATTAGAGTTAATTTTTAATGTCACTGCACGAATGAACTTTCAGTGATTCTTTAGAAAGGTTTAAAATTTACACTTGTTCTGCAATATCTGAAAATAACCAGTAGGTATTTTAGCATTTAAAACAATTCCCTCCATTCTACAGTGTGAAAGTTTAGTTTATCAAAAAATTGGTTTACTACTCTTGTTGAAAATAAAGTGTCGCTTGTGTTCAGCATCTAAGTCGCCTTTTACACTTTGTCTTTTTTACTTTCACTCGCCTCGTCAGTCCTAGTACTATCAATAAAGAGCAGTTAGGTAATGGACTTGAAGAAGAAGAAGAAGAAGAAGAAGAAGAAGAAGAAGAAGAAGAAGAAGAAGAAGAAGAAGAAGAAGAAGAAGAAGAACTTACCATGTAAGGATCAGGGCCCTTAGTAAACCAGTTGTTGATGTGGTTGGCTGAGTAAGCAGCAGATGGTCCGCTTGGTCCCTATAACGAAGTGAAATTGAATTTAAGAATCAAAATCCAAAAGAAAAGGAATATGTAGATATCTTACACATGATTTTCCTACATGTACAATTTTGTAACTCTTATTAGCAAATGAAACACGTGTAATGGTGAATAAATAATATCAATTTTTGTTTTTCAGATTTCTTGTTTTGATGTGCAAAAAAAACTTTTTCCAGTATTTTTCAACACTTACGCATAGCTTACACATATATAACATCTACATGCAATTTTGGAGTGATGGAATAAGTAGATTTGATTAAAGAGGATACAGTTTGGATTATAACCCTATTTCTATACTATATATATATATATATATATATATATATATATATATATAT
>NC_068986.1:22939321-22945060 GCF_001194135.2 Octopus bimaculoides | reverse complement strand
AAAAAAAAGAAACAAAGACTTATTAGGTAATTTGCGAATTCCTGATCAGTAGATCAAAATCTATTCTTCATTTCAATTCCACTGCAGTTATATCATATTCAGATCTTCTGCTGCTTAAATTATATTCAGATCTCATATACCGCAGATATACTAATGGCATTAAAATAAAATAACTGATATTTTTAGATGCCTCCCAGACAGAATAAATTGGAACGGTACCTTCTGTTGGCCCACACGAGTAAAAAAATACCTTTGCTAATTATATAGTGCTTCTCTTGTTGCTTACAACAATGGTCACAGCAACAATTTATAGTTAATTTCGTTGAGCCAGAGAGTCTTAGCTGCTTCGCACATTCACAAAGTTCCGACAACAAAGATATGAAGTGGGGGTTCAATTTTTTTTTTTTTTTATATGATGGGGAAAATATAAAATTTATAAACTAATAAATGCAGAAATAAAAACTAAACTTTCAACTTACGGGAGGTCCAGCTGGTCCAGCGGCTCCAGTAATACCCTAGAAAAGAAATAATTGAGAAATTCAGTGATGGTAGAAAACATGATCCAATATTTAATTGAACGCTAGTACTCAACACCCTAATTCTATTATTATTATTGTTCAGTAGTTTTATTTTTATAACGTGCTTTCACTTCACTACCGAGCGCAGCTCTGTGTGCCTTGGGTATGTGCTGTGGTTTGCTGTGATGCTCTTATGGTTACTGTATTGAAAGTGTTTTGCGTAGGATGTATGCAGTGCCCAGTAGTGCAATTTTCTGTATGTTATATATATTTGTAAGTCCTGGTGTTTTTGTTATGTATTTGTCTGAATATTTTTTTATTATACCTAGGGCACCTAGTATGATAGGAATTGTTTCTGTTTTTAGATTCTACATTCGAGTTACCTCTATTTCCAGGTCTTTGTATTTTGAAAGTTTTTCCATTTCTTTTAGGAAAACGTTGTCATCTGCTGGTATTGATACATCAATTAGAAAGCATTTTTGTTCTTCATGATCTTTGACAACTATATCTGGTCTATTTGCCTTAATTTCTCTATCTGTGTGTATTGGCATTGATTTTTGACAACTATATCTGGTCTATTTGCCTTAATTTCTCTAACTGTGTGTATTTATTATCATCATCATCATTATTATTATTATGAACAGGCCTAATCTGTGCATGTGCCTGTAGATTGGTGAGGGCTTGCTCTCTTGGTAATCAAAGTGACCCTAGGTCTGTGGGAGGTTCCTTGATGGGCACTGGTCGGAGTTTGTCTTGTATCAGTAGAACCGCATCATAGATATTTGTTCATATTCATCTAATTTCTCCTTTCTCTCTCTTTCTTTTCCTTATCTTTGATGTAAATCCACACATTCAAATTGTAACCTGTCCTTGTAAGGTGCCCTTCGTCTGATGCCGCAGCGGTAAATACAAGAAATCCACATTATTATTTTTATCATCATCATCATCATCATCAAGACGATATGATATGATTTGGAGAATTAGCTACAAATTCTTCTTCGTCGATCTATCACATAAAGATCTGTCGTTCATTCGTAGGGCCGAAAGTTTCATCAATGTCCAGAATACGTTTCTAGCTTTTATTTTATGTAAAATATATACAGGGTGTGTGTATTTAAGTAATGCATATATGTAGGTCTACATGATTAACAATGTTGGCACTCCGTCGCTTACGACATCGAGGGTTCCAGTTGATCCAATCAACGGAACAGCCTGCTCGTGAAATTAACATGCAAGTGGCTGAGCACTTCACAGACACGTGTACCCTTAACGTAGTTCTCAGGGATATTCAACGTGACACAGTGTGACAAGGCTGACCCTTTGAATTACAGGCACAACAGAAACAGGAAGTAAGAGTGAGAGAAAGTTGTGGTGAAAGAGTACAGCAGGGTTTGCCACCATCCCCTGTCGGAGCCTCGTGGAGCTTTAGGTGTTTTCGCTCAATAAACACTCACAACGCCCGGTCTGGGAATCGAAACCGTGATCCTATGACTGCGAGTCCGCTGCCCTAATCACTGGGCCATTGCGCCTCCATGACTAACAATAAATCTATATATGTGAGCAAATTTCCACACGTATAAACTGTTATATTACTCACCATGCGTCCTTCTTCTCCAGGTGGTCCACGGGGTCCCTGCAATAAATAATATCGATGGCTTAAAATATTTGATCAAAGTCAAAATGCTATTAATATAACCTTTAAACATACATTGATGGACGTGCATACTTACACATGCATACACAATTATGATGCACACACATACAAATATCCCACAGACAATAAAGTAGTACACGGTATACATATCTTTATAAGCGTATATATTCACATAGTTATATGCATACATTGATATATATATCTATACGTTTATATATATATATATGTATGTATGTATTTGCATATATAGATATAAGCATACTTACATGGGTACACATGTTCGCATGCATATATATACACACACACACACACACACACACACACACATATATATATATATATATATATATATATATGTATATTTATACGCGCATTGTTATATGCAAAAGTAGAAATACACACAAACACACACACACTCATATATTTCTATCACAAACTCTTGAATATTTTTTTACAATGAAAGTAAATTGAGATTATTATGCTATCATGCACAATTTACTATCGTCACTATATATGCCACTGTGAATATCATATGAATTACATATACTGCCTTTTGAAAAGTTATAAACAATAATACTTACGGGGCGGCCGTTAACACCTGGTGGTCCAGAAATACCGTCTTTTCCGGGGCGTCCACGTGTTCCATCAGGTCCCTACAAATTATAAAACATTCTATTTATAAGGAGTAAATGTTTAAATTTTGCAAGATATTAGATTTACAAAGAATTCGAGACCGGATGAGTAGGTGATATTTTGCTGGGTAAAATATTTTATTCTGTTTACTAGTCTTGTCTGTTTTGTGTGTACACTAACGACATAAGTAACGTGAAACTCTCCAAGAATCGAACTTGAAGCCATAGATTCGACACATTGAAAGATTAGTAGGACTCTAGAATATTTGTCACTTAAGCATTAGAGTATCTTTTGGATAATTTTTTTCTCTTAGTCTCAAGACTAAGGAGAAAAGACTATTGTCAATTTTCATAGATACTAGCAAGCTACTGGCATTGTATTAAACCTCGAGTGATGAGACCTTGAAACCTGATTTGAACTCAAGACGAAAGTTTGACAAAATTAAACATTGTTTTTCTCCTTAACTCAGTACTTTACTACCACATCCATTTCTACCAGTGTAGAATATATATAAGTGTTGTTCAGTTTCAGGTCAGTACTGATTGACCTCTGCTAATATCAAAGGTTTCCAAGTTGTGAACACCTCATTTTTCTTCTTTTCAGCTACAGTATATTAGGATTACATTTTGAAGTGGGTTCCTTTTTAAGCCGTTAGATCCTATTTCTAGCAAATCAAGTGATTACATAAAAGATTCTTTCCTGGTTTGAATTTTCAAAACTAGGTAAAGGAAGTAGTTATGAGGCAATAACTAAACGCAATATATTTAACGTTTCTAATGGTAGTTAATAAACAGCAATACAATACATTATTATTACAAAAAAAGTTAACAAAACTATTTCTTAGCATCATTTACAACTTTGATCTTAACCAGCACTGCTCATGATCTTCAGAAATATACATGAAAAAAAAAAATTTAAGAATTACAGGAAATATTTTTTTAATTTACAACAAATACTTACCATGGGTCCAGGAGGTCCTGGTGGTCCTGGAGTACCGATCTCTCCATCATTTCCCTATAGGGGGAAAAACCAAAAAGAAACACTGTTACAATAAATACTTATATTTTCATGAGTAGTTTTACAAAGTCACACACACACACACACACACACACACATATGCATTTGTATAGACCAGTAGTTCTCAAACTTTTTCGGGCTGTCGCTCCCTTGACATTTGGGTCACATTCTTAGCGCCCCCATCTCCGTTCACCACCAGAAACGTAGACCACTAAGCAAATTCAAAACAACTGTATTTCACAAATAAAACTTAACCTAATTAACCCATTATTTTGTTTTTACATCCATCGCCCTTTTATTTTGGCTACCCCCATTTTTCTTCAAGTCCCCAGGGTAAGTACCACCCAGTTTGGGAACCACTGGTCTAGACCATTGTTTCTCAAACATTTTTTTTACCTATAGATCCCTTTGATTCCTAGTTTACTCGTGTGGACCCTCAATCCATTCAATGCTTAAAAAGTCCTATTATATTTTTCATAATTAAATTTTATTAGAAATTGTATAAAAAAGAGTTATTAAAATATTTTGTGTATTGTACAGGTATGGTCAATATATTGCAGATGAATCTTAACCGAAGGGCCATATGGACCCCCGGTTGAGAACCATCGGTATAGACCAGAGGTTCTCAAGCTTTTTGGGCCACCGCCCCCCTCATGGCCACATAATACCCGCAGCGTCCCACCCCTATTTTTATGTATGAATAAATATTTTATATTTTACTAATTTATATCTACTATGAATCATTTGATATTTAATATATTATATAATTTGTATACAATACTATATTGATATTATGATAAATTCATAGCGTCCCCCAGTTCATTGCCTTTCTCTCAACGCCTTTTTCTCTACTGCCCCCAACCCCACCACCCCCTTAGGCACCAGCGCCCACCTGGACCGTCTCAACGCCCGCCGGGGGATGGCGGTAGCGCCCACTTTGAGAACTTGTAGTATAGACTCTTAAGAAGTCATGCATACGGATATAAACACGTTCATTTTAACAGGAAAAGGAAAATAGTAAAGAAAAGGAAACGAAGGAATGTTTATTCTTTTAACAAAGCAGAAATCCATAAACGTGTTACGAGAGAGGCTGCACTGTCGTGCCGTTGAAAGTGGCTTTTACCACATAAATAAAATGAGACATTTACAACTGGCAATCGAATCTTCGGAGACTTTCCACGATCCTGCAGCGTATCACTTAATATACAAAGCCAACACCTGACTCGTAACTGATTTACCGGTTCAAGAGTTAAAAGAATATGGCAACTAATTACCCAATAACAGGTGTGTTACCGCTTCATATTTCTTGATATAGAAGTTAAGCTATTATTTGTGGATTAGTTTTCGAAACACTCACCTTAGCGCCAGGTAAACCTGAAAGACCAGTAAATCCACGGTGTCCTTTGGAACCCTAAAATAGAAAATTAATTAAATGGTGATTAATTCAATAAATTAAGAATGTATGAACTAAATTGTGTGTGAGTGTGTGTGTGTGTGTGTGTGTGTGTACATACAAAATTTGTATAAACACATATATACATATATCTTTTATCTTTTACTTATTTCAATCATTTGACTGCGGCCATGTTGTCGCACCGCTTCGATGGGTTTTAGTCGAATAAATCAACCTCAGGCCTTATTTTTTTTTAACCCTAGTACTTATTATATTGGTTTCTTTTGCCGAACCGCTAGGTCACAGTGACGTAAGCACAACAACGCCGGTTGTCAAGCAGTCGTGGAGTACAAACACAGACAGAGACACACACATATAAATATATACATATATATGTGTGTGTGTGTGTCTGTGTGGCTGTGCGTGTGCTTATGCATGTATGTACACACACACACACACGCACACACACACACACACACACACACACACACACACACACACACACACACACACACACACACACA
>NC_068986.1:22934639-22938893 GCF_001194135.2 Octopus bimaculoides | reverse complement strand
GTGTAAAAAGAAAAGAATGCCTTTCTGATAGTGCTGATCAATTTAATTTTCTAATAATATAATTTTACAGTTTGGTTTTTAGATCTAGTAAGTTCTTTGTTAACTTTAGTGAAAAGATTTTTTAAAGATTCGTTGTTAAAATATCTCCTCACCTATCAAAAAACTTACTAGATCTAAAGACAAAACTGTAAATTTATATTATTAGAAAATTAAATTGATTAGACCTACCAGTGAAGTCATTCTTTTCCTTTTTCAAATATACCTAACAGTACCAAGGATTTCACACATTTTCCAATGTGTGTGTGTGTGTGTGTGTGTGTGTAAGCAGAGTCATAAAACCTACTTTGTGTGAATGAAAACAAGTTGTTGTAAGATGAATAATTAAATGTTATTGTAAATAGAAACACTTACTTTCAAACCAGATGGTCCACGAGGTCCATCGACTCCGACAATTCCGGCAGGTCCCTACAATGAAAAGAGTACATATGTAGATATACGCATAGATACATACACGAACGAGTGTATTAATGGATGTTGCATATATGTGTGCGCGTGCGTACTGAGATTTAAGCTTTGCACTTAATTTTTTATTTGTATTTATTTATTTATTTATTTTTTAATTTCCTTGCAGGTCGGTTAAAAAAGTTCATAAGTCGGTTGTTCGTTGTCCGAAACACTGCAAACTTTATGCGTTTCCGGGGCGACATGGACGCTTCTGCGCATTTTCTACTCTGCTTCTCTTGAAATACACTTCCTTCTTGGAGGTTCTTCCTTTATCTAAATTTTGTTTTTGCCATCTTTCCTCCTCATCACAAAACGATAAGGAGTTGCTAATGGTTGTGGTCGGTACGGGAGACTGCTGGTCGCCATCTTATAGAAATAAAAATGAAACGATTTCTTTCGCTATTCTCAGAGATACAGACGGTCGTACAAGCAGACGATAACTCGATCTACTTTTTTTTCTTCTTTTAGCTATGTTAATGTCCACTTCTCTCTCTCTCTCTCTCTCTCTCTCTCTCTCTCTCTCTCTCTCTCTCTCTCTCTTTACTCTCTCTCCATTTATTCATTTGTCTATCTATCTATCTATTGATTTATCTATCTTTCTATATCTTTTCTCCTTCTGAGAGTAGAAAATCCTCAAGTAGCTTTTACATAATCATCATCATTTGCGTCGTTGTCGTCATTATTGATAACGAAATATCACGTTTATTTTTATTGTACAGTGAAATAAATTCCGTGTTATATGTATATCCAAAACTACTTACGGGAGCTCCTCTAGCTCCGGCAAGTCCAGCTGGTCCAGTGGGTCCAATGTCTCCCTATAATAGAAACGATATCATAAGTACATTTTATTAAAAATAATTTACTACATTGGTATAAGAAAGAAAGAAATAGAAATATATATGCAGGTCTTGTAGAAATTGGGGTTAAGTTGACTGAAGTTACCCCAGTAAACCAATACTGATGTTTGAAATCTGAAGAAAGAGGGATGTATGTACTCAAAGCATTTGTCCTGGTGCTTTAAAGTTTCTTCCAATCCACTATTGTTCAAAGTATACTAAGAATATCCCTCTGTTATTTTGTTTTTGATAATACTAGAATATTTCTCAGAACGGTGAGTCCTTATTTGATCTTGTGGTACCTCTTCATAGCACAGTGACCAGCGCTGGATTAACCATTAAGCGAAATAAGCACGTGCTTAGGACATCAAGCGAAGGGGGCATCAAAGAAATGGTAAATTGTTTACAGCACATAAGAAATCACTTAATATTTTTTTGACTATGAAATAAACTTATCGAAGTCATTAAGAAAACATCTTAAATTAAGAAGCAAAACAATATCAAAATAAATTTTACATACCTTCTCTCCTCTAATTCCACTTGGTCCAGCGGATCCTGGTGCCCCTTGGGGTCCCTACAATAAAAAAATGAACCATATTATTGCTTTGATAAACACAATGCAATTTATTTTTATTCTCGTTTTTCTCCTTTTTTATTTAACCCATTATCTAAAAATCTCTCTTTTTATTCATTTATTTATTCATTTCTTTCTTTCTTTCTTTTCCATTAACCCAAACTAGAAATTGTTTATTTCATTTTACATCAGCTATTCGAGAAGATATATATATTTATTTATATTTCTTCGAATCGCCTGTAAATATTTTTTATCCTTCTTTTCATTACAAATACAACTTTTGTTTATCGTTTTTGAAATTTGAATAAATTTTACCTTTTCTCCAGACATATGATGATGGAGTGTCAATTAGAGGGAGAAAAAACACAGAACGAATTTATCTGATAATTCTAATATCTAAGGCACGTCAGTTCGCCAGACCATATGCCTCACAAATTTACAGCAACATGCTAATGAACAAATTGTCAACAATTAAGTTAACTGCTGTGCCATTCTCCGGGGCAACGTTGTTTTCATTTTGTCTGCCGGAACCATGAGCAATGTTTCTATATTGTAAGAGGCGGGATTTTTCACAATTAATTCAAATAAGGGCAGCGTATTTCATTTTTAAAAAAATAGAAATTTCTAATGCTACACACAAGTGTAGTAGTTACTGAGGATGAAAGGTGATGTTGTGGACGATGAAAACGTTAGCTGTGGCGTGCCTCTATCATGATAGAATTCCTTTAAATCATTAAGAAGGGCCTAAATAGTGAATGAATTAAATCTTGGTATAACTACCTAGCCGTTCCTCTGTTCAGCAAGATGGACTGAACCATTTGAGAGTTTAGCTTCAGAAATTGTAATAGAAAACAAACAGCACATATATGCAGACATATTACTTACAGGCAGTCCTACAGTGCCGGGTCTGCCAACTGCTCCAGACTCACCAGAAGGTCCTTGTTCTCCAGGTCGACCGCTAATACCGATCTCACCATCAGGTCCAGGATTACCCTATGAATATAAAAAGATGTGATTAACAATATTAGTCACTTTACAAGGTTCGAATTAGATTACGTTAATTATACATGTATGTATGTATGTATGTATGTATGTATGTATGTCATTGTTCAGTTTATTTCAAGATTTCCGGCCAATAGAGAAAGAACCGGTTTCTAACCTAGATCCAAGGTTCATTGTAATTTCAACATCAACAACAGGGTACTTTTGCTTGTTTGTATGTATGTATGTATGTATGTATGTACAGATTTATATGTTTTATGTATGTGCTCTCGTGCATATAATTACATATCTAGACATGCTCATATATATTTAAATTATAAACTTCTGGAAAGTTTTACAGATTTTTACAGTTCCAGTGATGGATTGGATCTGTAGTCTTCGAATTAGCTTTCTCGTTTCTGGTTTTGAGAAACCTAATTTCTGAAGATTGGTATTTAGTCAGTGTGTTACATATCCCAGAGCCCCAATAATTACAGGTATAAACCTGAACTTGTAATCTGGATAGAGTAACTGCAGTATGTATGTATGATGCATTTAACGTATGTATGTACGTATGTATGTAATATGTGTTCGTGCGTAGCGAATGACGTAATGTGCTGGTACTTGTATTGAGTGTAGTAAAATTCTTAAAACTATTTTTATAAATTCTATCAGGTACGAAGTTAACCAACCAATTAGCTTTATATTTTTCTCTTCTTTTTCTTTTTTTTTGTTACTTGTTTCTGTGATGAGAATTGCGTTATCAAAATATTTATCCAACTTTGAACTTACTACTTGTCCGGCTTCTCCAGGGATACCAGGTGTTCCTGGTGGTCCAGACAAACCTTGTGGGCCTTGGTTTCCATCACGTCCAGCTTGTCCAGGATCTCCGGGATCTCCCTTAGAAGACAAATAAAGTATCACTGTGAGTAATTCTTTGTGGTTAGTGGAAACATCGTACTACAGTTATCAATGCATGTCTTTCATCATCATCATCATCAAGCGAACACAAACATCCACATTCACTCATCCGCGTGAAATAAGTAGATTGGTTGCATCACACTTTACATACATACATCCGAGAGTATTTGGATATGCATGTATATATATATATATATGTATATGCATAAATACACACACACACACACACACACACACACACACATACGCGCGCGCGCGCATATATACATGGTGGTACAAAGGTAGGTATAAAGTTATTAAAAAAAGAAAACACCTACAATTCTCTTATTTTTATCATAAACATTAAAATTTACGATTAAATTATTCTTATAGTTATGATAAATGTATTACTATGATTAATGACGCTGAAAATGTCAAAAGTGGATTAATATTATTATA
>NC_068986.1:22932925-22933830 GCF_001194135.2 Octopus bimaculoides | reverse complement strand
TATATATATATACATATAAATATATATATATATACATATAAATATATATATATATATATACATATAAATATATAAAATATATATATATATATATATATATATATTATATATATATATATATATACATTCATACATATATATTCCAATACATAACAGAAAGAAGAAAGAAAGAAAGAAAGAAACAAACAAACAAACAAACAAGGAAGGAACGAAAGAAAGACGGATGTCATAGTACTCGTTATAATCGTTTCAATTAATGGTTTGCATTACTTGCATTCTTCGAATACATATGAATATATATTTTTTCTGGTTACGATAAAGAAGTTAGGAACACATACGTGAGGTCCAAGTGGTCCCTTAGGTCCACGTTCTCCCTGTACTCCGGGAATACCTGGAAGACCACGTTCACCTTGACGTCCTGCTGGTCCGAGTGGGCCTACGTTTCCCTAAGAAAATGAAAATCACAAGTCGTGAGACGGGATAATAGGAATATAGAAAAATACGTAGTCTTCTTAACATGGACTCTAGGCTAAGAATTGGGAGTGGAGTTAGTCTATTAAGTTTTAAATGGCACTTTATTCTATTGGCACCGGAAGGAAGAAGGGCAAAGTTAACCCATGTAGGATTTGAACTCGGATCGGAACTTAAAGAGCTAGAGTAAATACAGCCAAGCCTTTTTTTTTCCCCGACGCTTAATAGATACCGCTGGCCTATCACCTTAAATATGGAGTCAATTTTTAGCATAAGGCAAGCAATTTAGAGGGAGGTGTAGGTTTGCATCAACCCCTGTGCTACTAAGAATTTTGAGCGGAGTGCTAATGATTCTGCGAACTCACCGCCTTAGATAATAACAACAATAACAACAATAATAATAATCCTTTCTACTATAGGCAGAAGGCTTGAAG
>NC_068986.1:22927239-22931973 GCF_001194135.2 Octopus bimaculoides | reverse complement strand
TGTCCGGGAATACCGGGGAAACCTTGAGGTCCGACATCACCGTTGCGTCCAGCATATCCCTGTTCTCCTCGTGAACCCTGGATTACAAAGAACGGAAACCTTAGTAAATCATAGATTGCAATTTACAAGTGTGTAGCTAATTACCTTGCATTTTATGTAAATCGTTTTATAAAAATAGAATCTTTATAACTAACTTCGACTGTAAACGTAAGTGAAGTAGAAATAAGAATAAATATGTATGTATGTGTGTGTGTGTGTGTGTGTGTGTGTATGTGTGTGTATGTGTGTGTGTGTGATTGACTGTGAGCATGTATGTATAAATTTGTCACGTTGATACATAAAGAATTACGACCTTCAAACGAGTTGCTATCGATCTGACAAACATATTTACCTTAATTCCGATTTCTCCAGGAACACCAGTTTCTCCAGGGCTTCCAGCAGGACCAGGGGGACCTTGAAGTCCGGGAAGACCACTAGCTCCAGGCTCTCCGGGGATTCCAGCAAGACCGGCTTCACCACGTTGTCCACGCTTTCCACGAATTCCATCAGGGCCCTAGTAAATTTTAGTTATAAAAAATTTTATTAGTTATTATGGTAGATATAGATATGCATGAATAATTAATTAGATATGGATGTGTATGTGCACATGTGGTGTCATATGTTTTGCATATTTGAAACAACATTAGTATGTCTGTGTGTGGTTTGTTTTTGCAACCGTATATGTTCGAATTTAATACGGCTTCTGAATATAGGGTAACCCCAGTTTTCTAATGAGATAGATAGATAGATAGATAGAGAGAGAGAGAGAGAGAGAGAGAGATAGAAAGAGGGGGGTGAAGGAGAAAGAAATCAAAGAAACACGCACAAAAACCCCAAAGGAAATGAAATATTTTGTTGCGACGACATTACAAAATAACCGCCATTTTTAAAGGATAAATTTTCGCTTATTGAAGGAGAAAATACTTCTCTCATGTTCGAACAAAATAATCTGGCCTTCGTAATCTGTCATTGTTCTTTTTTCGTCCCAAATCAGCTCATCTTGAGCAGATCTTTGATCAAAAATATTCTACCCGAGACCATCCATTTTAATTTTTCAACATAGTATATGTAATATATTATTCAATGAGACCTTCGTTTATTTCAGCGGGTATGGTGTGATTTAGTGTAGACTTAGGTTCTCAATCTAACAGATCGAGCTTTCACTTAGAGATTCTCTCATTGGTCTATGTATGTATACAATATTTGTATGTATCGTTTATCTGTGTACTGATGTCTGTATGCGTTCATATCTCTCGGTTTATGCATAGAAGATTAGATATAACTATGTCTATATTCAGTCACGATCGCTTAATAATTACCACAGTAACAACGAATGCATTAAATGGTTTTACTTACGGGAAGTCCGGTACGACCTGGGTTACCTTGAGGTCCAACACCACCGACTTCTCCCTGTCAAATAATAGAACATATAATATTAATTATTATAACAGCAAAAACATCGAGCAAAGCACAAGTCTACGAAATTAAGGGAAGTGTGATATCAGTTAAATCAGAGGGATTTTAGCTCAGAAGATAAAGGAGCCGAGACAAATATCACAGAACATTTTTTCCGACACTCCAACGATTCCGTCAGTCCTCCACCCTTTTTCCTTTCGTTTTTTTTGTTTTTTGTTTTTTTTTTAGATATGTTATATTTAACCTCAGTGTGTTCAATATGTGTGAGTATTTTTAATATGCTCAGGTGTGATTTGGCAGCCATTTCTAACAGTTCAAACGACCATATAGGAGCTTCGTTGTTGATTTGCTAGTATAGGTTTAATACATAAATATGGGCATTCTCGAATGGAATTATATTGCCGCTTAACCAATCAAATACGACGAGATATAACTAAATACTTAACTGAAAGACTTGGTCGAAAACGAAAAGAAAATTCTATATTTTAAACATAAGTTTTGTGCCTTCGTTATAAATCTGTATGAACTCAATGTGGTATTGATTTGACAATGACTCAAACATATTTATGAAATGTGTTTCGAGCAGATTAGCATGGCATATCATATATAAATCGAAACCTACGAAGTTACGTACGGTTAGCTAACCAAGTGACCGGAATTTATTCAATGCTCCTACTGCTTACACTGTATAAAGTGTTTAAAGATCCCCTTCGGTCATAAATGACCATAGAGTTGCACCTAGGAAGTTACCCTCCGAGCACAAGTCCGGGCAAGGTTACTATAGAAGACCAGCAGTTGCCCATGCTTACCAGACACCCCTCTCAACGCCACCGATGTTACCCAAGGGGAAGACAAAGCCGATACAGTTTGGCACCAGTGACATCGCAACTCGTTTCTACAGCTGAGTGAACTGGAGCAGTGTGAAATAAAGTGTCTTGCTCAAGAACACACTGCCCGACGGTTATAGAGTAAGAAATAGCTAAACTAAGCAGAAGAACTAAGTGTCTTGCTCAACGTTGTACGTGAGATGTGATACAAACTGCTAATCTTTCAGTTAAGAAGATCGTCACCTTACTGTCACAGACACTGCAATACCGTACAAGAATCAAAATGTATATATAGCATGTAATTGATATGTAAAATACTCACCTTTATTCCACGATCACCTGCGGGTCCTTTGGGTCCAGCTGGTCCAATAGGTCCCTAAATACAATTAAAAAACGAAAGGTTAGACCGGTATTCCAAGCCAAATCTCTATAAAATGATGCAATACATGAGAAAATGTATGTATCTTTTTATTTCTGTTGCAGGATTTCAAGTAGAGAATCTTAATTTAATGCTGAAGAGCTTTTGTATAAAAGAAAAATTGATTGGAATAAAAGTTTCGTTTATAAACTTACGGGAAGTCCAGGAAGACCTTGTTCACCTTGAAGTCCAGGGCCTCCTCTATCACCAGGGGCACCGGGCTGTCCAGGGTCACCAGCAGATCCAGGTTCTCCGCGAGCACCTTTCTCTGGTTTAGGGCCAGGAGGTCCGGGAAGACCTGGTTCACCTTGATGACCAGTACGTCCAGGTCGTCCTACTTCACCATCAAATCCTGGAGCGCCAGCATCACCCTAAAATAAAATTAAAACGTTAATTGCTTTAATGAGTAAAAGAAGCATGTCAGCTACAGACATAGGTTTGGAGGGATAGTGAACGAGTTAAAGACATACAAAGTGATTGTAACCTGTTCATAGTTAAAACAAATATATTACCAACTTAAGTTTATAACAAGTTCAACATTAACTGAAACATTTCTAAAACTTTTTGTCACACATCTAATCACAAATTGTTACTATATTTGATGCAGTTAACCTAGAAGATTAAATACCAATAAACAAGTGATAACCCAAGAATTGCCAACAGGGTGTTTAAGATAACGTGAAACTGTGAATTTCAGAAACAATAGCTTACGAATACAACTTTTATAGGGGTAACATAGATTTTATGTAAATGCAACGACACTTACAAAGTGTCGATGATTCGTAACTGGCTAGTTTATAACGCGTATGAATACATTGAAGTTACCCAGAGACTTGCAAACGGCTCGCTGGTGCAAGTGCTATCAACCAAAAGCTTCGCATACCAGACGCCGCTAGGTTTCAAAGGTCATTAGGAGAGAAGGCACACCGGCTCCACTCACTGATGTGAAGCTCTACCTACAGGGTCAACTAACTAGTTTTCAATCTTAAGTCCTTCGTCTCAGGATCATCAGCACCATTCAAATTGTGGAGTCATGCAGATCTGTCTTGCCATGTAGGTAAGCAGACACCTACATGACACCTATACATCACTTCTCTAACCAGGTTTCATGATATCCTTTCGAAACTAGGTAATTTACACGTATGTAGGTTAGCGAACAAGCCACTTTCCAAACAATTAGACCATTGTATGTTATATATGCTACATAGTCATACGGAAACAATAAAACTTTAATGATAAATACTCACAGCTTCTCCTTTAGGTCCTGGGCTGCCAACTGCACCTCTGGGACCGGGCATACCCTGAAATAAAAAAAAAGCAATACGAAATTACAGTGTTGTTAATTTTTTAATTATTTAAATTTACTCCTAACACGCTAAATTTCTGCCCTTTTTCTCACCACATTCTTTCTGTCATCATAGCACCATAATCCCCATTTATATCAATGAAAACTCTACCCAAGCAAATGCTTGTTATCTTATAGTTTCGCTCTTAGTAGATCTAACGAAAGTTAAGCTAAAACTGAAAATGTATCTTGGATACCAGATTTGCAAACTTTTTATAAACGGTTCATGAATGTTTTATTTCTGCTGTATATTTCTGACTACAATGGCGTCCAGAGGACAGCTGATTTCCACATCAGAAAATATCTTATTCTTGTGGTCTCACACAACAATATCTGACCACTAATATTTTAACTTGATAGTTGTTTTAGTTTTTAAGTTTCACCAACATTCTTTGACCTGTCGCTTTCAATATAATCAGCTTTGTCCGTTGGCAATTTCCGTTTTTTCTTATTCTGTTCAAACTGTTTCGGCTTGCGCATCATGCCTCATAGGAACATAATATCCAGAAGAATTCTTTCGTAGTTGGCAAAACCTACATTTGTTGTCCGTCAATGTCTCCAATATTAGTTTTTGCACAGCCTACATTTGCTGTCCGTTACATGTATGTATGTATGTATGTATGTATGTGTGTGTGCGTGCGTGCGTGCGTGTGTGTGTGTGTGTGTGTGTGTGTGTGTGTGTGTGTGTG
>NC_068986.1:22925832-22926825 GCF_001194135.2 Octopus bimaculoides | reverse complement strand
TTGAGTATTTTTCTATATTTCGTGCACCCCTCCCCATTACACTCACAAATAAACTTACACACACACACAACGCAGATACACTCAAACACGCATACACACATACATACATATACACGCACACACAGGCACATACATGAATGCATAGATGCACACACACACACACACACACACACACACACACACACACACAAGGAGTCTCTGATAAGTTAAAAGTTTTATTGCATTTCTAAAAAATCTTTAAGAAAATAAGAACGTACGATCATTCCTTGTCCACCAGATTCTCCAGGTGTTCCTTTAGGTCCGGGTGCGCCCTAAAAATCAAATCAAATCAATAGCATTAAATATATTAATATATTAATATGTATATATATCAGAATAAACACAAACAGGTTGGTATGAAGAATGCATTTAATACACATGGTTTTAGTAGTTAAACAAGATAACGGTTGTACTTTACTATCTTCTTCAGCCGACAATTATATAAAAAGGTGGGGCATAGAGAACGGACGTTTTTGAAATGGCTATTACTCAGCCCCAGGGGGAGGAACATATGTCCGACAGATACCATTCGGTCCGTAGTGTTTTCTTTACGTTTCAGGTGACGCCATAGAGCTGTGGACGATAGAGCATCGCATGCTTGCCCACGACAGTTACGCGAAGAATAACGAGTCTGTACAACAGTTTAGCGTGAGTTTCGATGCCACTTAAACGTCCATCGAAATCAGACTGTTCCCATCCATGATACAATCTTACGTTGGGTGAATGCACTTCGTACACGAGGTACACTAATGAATAGGAGACAGGTGGGGGCGCCACGAACGGTACGGACCCCGGAAAATATGGAACGCGTCAGACAGGGTTTCAGAAATGCGTCAATGAAAACGGACACCACATAAGGGATGATGTTTTCCACATTTAATTTTGACAAATGCTAATTCAATACGAACACATTGATGTCAAAAAAATTTGTTTACACCTAAAATTAATGATTTA
>NC_068986.1:22915823-22924380 GCF_001194135.2 Octopus bimaculoides | reverse complement strand
GTGTGTGTGTGTGTGTGTGTGTGTGTGTGTGTGTGTGTGTGTGTGTGTGTGTGTGTGTGTGTGTGTGCGTACGTGTACGTGTGCATTTATATATTTAATTTTGAATTCTGGGTATTGGTTTTGCACGTGCAACAAGTTTGAAATTTTAATTAATTAATTTTTTTCTGTCACTTAGTCAGAAGGAAAGGGTTTTGTCAGAAGAGAAGCTCATGCCATCTTTACAGACCTTTCAGGTCTGTTGGGAGGGAAGGAGGAAGGAGTCTTAAGCCATATTCTTGCACCAAAGTAGACTTTGCTGAATGACTGATTGAGGTATTAAACCGACTACGGATCAAGTCTATCGTTCATAGCACACAAAAAAATGACGAACAAATACCGTCAGGTACCTCATCCAATATTCGAACGATTCCGCCAGTTCGCCGCTATAAAATAACACTTTATTTATCGAACCCAGAAGAATAAAATGCAAAGCTGACTTCAGCGTATTTTAGCTCAAACGTAAGGAACCGAAATAAATACGTGAGAGTACGTCATCCGACGCTTTTAAAACTTCTACCAATTTGTGTGCGAAGGATGCGATGGTCAGATCCGAGCTTGAGAAAAGGCAACCAGAGGGGATATGAAACAAACTTAAGCATTTGCGAGCAATGACATCATCGATTGAATTAGCTCCAGTATGTTCTATTACATATTTTTAACTACACTACGATGCTGAAAGTTAAAGTTGATTTCAATACGGCTGTAGCCTAAATCATATACAGGGACAGTTTCTGTCACTCCAGCCACTAATTTAGTGCGTTTGATGAGCATAAGGCCACGAATTTGGGGCGGGAAACAGTTCCAGCCAATTTAATAGACATCAGTACTTGAGAGGCACAATATTTTATTGGTTCTGGAAGGATGAAAATTAATGTCGGTCGGATTTGAACACAAAACATAAAAACACATCTAAATTTCATAAGGTGTTTTGTCTGTCGTTCTAAATATTGTATCATTCACTGTCCATAATGTCTATATTAACAGTAAATAAGAGAAAAAAACGTTTGGTACTTACGCGAGGTCCATTTCGTCCGGGAACACCGGTGTTTCCAATTGTTCCAGGTTCACCAGCTTTTCCAGGCTCTCCGGGTGGTCCTTGGCTTCCTGGGAATCCCTACATTGGAAATAAAATTAAGAATTAGATTTCAGTTTACTACATATATCTTCTGGCTGCTTTTCAGTTACCATTATTATCATTATCATCATCATCATTATTATCATTACTATTGAGTGAGAGAGCAGTGTATGCCATCAAAGTGACACGGATAGAAATATACGAAGCCCAGTATACCCATCATGACTACCCGTCTGATAAGGGTACCAGGCACATGCATCACAACCATATGTGCGCGACATGGTTACCTCTTATCAAGATAAACAGCGTATGACCTTGCAAGTGGGGCCTAGTTACAATTTTCTTCAGGTCGAGTAGCCCATCCTGCTCAAAAGGTCCCTGAATAATGGTTGTTTAAGGATGTTGAACGAAACACCCATGTTTCCAGAGGTGAATTATTCAAACCCCAGAGAATTCCTCTCAACACATAGTTATGATGCTTCTCCATTTCTCCTGCTCGTGATTAGAATCGCACATATCGTCTGCCACCAAGGGACATGCTCAGCTGGTTATGGTCATACAACTGACAAGCAAATCTGTGGTATTGAGCAGAATATTTGCTGTAGTCTATCTTTTATACCAAAACAAAACATGTACATTATAACGATCAGTTAAGATCAGAAGCTATGAGAGCCAGTGCCTGGCACTGCGTCAGGACGCTATTGTTATTATCATATTTTATAATTTATGTAGCAAGTTCATACAACCCGTTTTTCCAGCCAGCTGAACAACTTACATATACTTTATGCATATGTAGAATGTAAATATAGCGATATTGAGTACTAGGGAAGAGAACTTGGTCATAATAATCAACACTTGGAGGTCAGGTATCAAACGAGCCGTTTCAAGGATTTCAATGTTATAAATATAAGTTGACCTTTAATATTTTCCTTGATTCAACAAAAGCTCTATATTGAAAAAAGATGGCAGCTAAGAAAGGTTATTCTTTCTAACACTCACACACACACACACACACACACACACACACACACAAACACAAACATTACACACTGATACATATGAGTATGTATGTATATATATATGTGTGTGTGTGTGTGTGTGTGTGTTTGTGTATACATATGTGTGTGTGTATATATATATATATATATATATATACACACACACACACACAAGTAGATAGATAGATAGATAGATAGATAGATACCTGTCTACCAGGAGCTCCATCACTGCCAGGGCTTCCTCTCTCTCCAGCTTCACCCTAAAATATGAAAAAAGTTGATCCATGTATACACAGAATATGCATTTCTCATCAACATCAGTTTTACATAATAGCTACATCGAATATCTAAAATAAATAATAGAAATATATATATATATAGTGATTTAAAATATTTTATATGTGTATTAAAGATGTTTCCAGGTTAGCAATATATAGTACGTGACACTTTTAGCAATTTACTTCCTATTTGTACTAAAGATGCTGTTTGAAGATATGGTGTCCATTATTTCATTCAAGTATTATATGAAACTATAATAATATAATAATAATTATTGTAGCGTCTATAAAAGCTAAATTAAATGCATCCATTAAAAAAACAATCTTCTTACTTCTAATCCGGAAGGACCGGGTGGTCCACGAGCGCCTGGTTGTCCTGGGTCACCGGGGAGACCAGGTTGTCCAACAGAACCGTCTTTGCCGCCGGGGCCAGGAGAACCCTAAAACGAAACAAAAGCAGAATTATGGATTATGACCACGTAAACAATAATAAAAAAATATTACAACTAATAATAATGGTTTCAAGTTTTAGCACAAGGACAACAATATTTTTAAGGACGGTTAAGTCGATTTTATCGTCCTCCATTACTCAAATAGTATTTATTTTATTAATCTCAGAAGGATGAAAGGCAAAGTGGACTTAGGCCCAATTTGAATACAGAAGGTAAGGCGCCGAAGAAATGCCGCTAATGATTTTGTGCCCTTATCCTCCTCCACTCACTACTACTACTACTACTACTACTACTAATAATAATAATAATAATAATAATAATAATAATAATAATAATAATAACAATAGTAGTTATTATTATTATTATTATTTTTATTATTATTATTATTATTATTATTATTATTATTATTATTATTATTATTATCCTTTCTATTATAGGCACAAGGCCTGATATTTGCGGAGAGGGGTAAGTCGATTACATCGATCCCAGTGCGTAACTGGTACTTAATTTATCGACCCCGAAAGGATGAACGGCAAAGTCGACCTCGGCGGAATTTAATAATAATAATAATAATAATAATAATAATAATAATAATAATAATAATAAGCATTTTATGATAGTAATGATATTTTTGTCTTATGTGAATACGAACGAGGAAAGTACACAGATTTCGTCGATCCTTGGGTGTTTTGAAAATAAAGTTGGACGCAAAAGGGATTTCAAATCGGAGCGTATAGAAGAAGTATTTCTAAATACTGTAAGGGCTTTAATCCGGCGCTCCACAAGTTCTGCTTCATCATCGTCAAGTTGGGGGTCAATGATTATCTCGGGCTATCATGTTAGCTTTTCTGTGGTGCAAACAGAGAGTTGGGCAGTCACTAGTTCTGCCCCTGAAATATTGCTCTTTACGGGACGACAGCCAGTCACGAGGTTACCTCCAGTATAATTGGTGGAATTTATTTTCTGCAGAATGGACTAGAGGAACGTGTAATGAAGTGCCTTGCTCAAGGACACAACTCGCCGGTTAGTCCGGGAATTGATCCCACAAACTTAGGAGAGTGAGTCTAACACCCTTAATCGCTCGGTTACGTGCTTCATTCTTTAACATTATTTAACCCATCATCTCGAAAATATTAACAATATAAACAACTTTGATACTTTAAATTACTTACAATTTCTCCTTTGCCTCCAGCAGGTCCTTGGGATCCGGGGAGGCCTTGAATACCTGGTGCTCCCATTTCACCGGGATTGCCATCATTTCCAACTGCTCCCTAATACAATACAAAATATTTAATCAGATATAAACAAACATTTTCTTTTATATGTTTTCTGACTGAAATGTAGGATTTTATCTGCTGCATAAAGCTTACATTTGTTATTCTATTTGTTGTATTACAAAGGTTTATAGGATTATAATATTGAGTGAAATATTTTTGCTATTCCGTGTGAAATTATCCTTTTATCCAGCTTTTATTTTCCGATTTACACTGTAATCTATTTCCTATTATTTTCTTTTATCTTCCCCAAACTGGAACACCGTCTTGAAGGGTTTTATTCGAAAAAGAAATTGATCCCGGTACTTATTTTTCTTTTCTCAATCTGGTTTTTTATATTATACCCCTCTCTTTTGCCGAACCGCTATATTGCAAAAGTGTAAACTAATCAAATCCAGTTGTCAAGCAGTGTCAAGGACACACACATATATGTATATATACGACGGGCTTCCACACACGTTCTATCTACACCCAAATTAATTCACAAAGCATTGTTCGGCCAGGGGCTATAGTAGAAGACACTTCTCCATGGTGCCGCCGCGCGGAGGGCTGGACACGAACCATGTCGTTGCAAAGCCCAACCATACCTGTGCTTGTGTATACGTACAGTGATAATAAATTAAACCCAGTTTAATTTATTTCTAAGTGACTTAGATAACGATTATCATCGATCAGGAAATAATTTTAACTAAAGTGTTAGAGCCTTGTTATTTTTATTATCAATTAGCTCCAACAGACCAATTATTATCAATTAGCTCCAACAGACCTATATTCAAAGACATTACAGCCACGACAACTCTGTCCTTTTAAAAACCACTTTGTCTTTTCTTTGTTATAGAATACATTGTCCCTTTTTTTTTTCTTTTATATGACAAGGTGTGATTTAAGAGGGATTTGGCTGTTACCATTTCTAATATGCGGAACAACCACATACAGGCTCTCTCGTTGTCTTGGCTCGTATATGTCGAATCACTAAGAATTATAGGTCCGAGCCATTAAGAAATATAGGTTGAATCAATAAGAATATCCTTTTGGCTTGCTTAATTTGAATACGCGCTTTATTCTTGAGCTCTTCATTTCTTCCGTCTACCATCGTATGGCTGTAGTTTCGTACGTATCTAGTCACTTTTGTAAAACAAAGATCGGTTCAGAAATACATGTTTTGTAGTTAGGTATTCACGCTGAGTATTAGAAAAAAAAATACATTCCACTTACGGGAGGTCCAGGTGGGCCAGCACGGCCATCAGCACCAGGCATACCAGGAACACCCTAAGAATAAGAAAATGAATACAGTTTGTTAGTATTTCAGCACGTGGCTAGCAAATGAATGGAGGGTGGAGGTGAAAGAGATGGTGGTAAAGGAATAAGTAATAAGACTGATGTTGATAGCGATGGTGATGATGGTAGAGGTGTGGTGATAGTGGTGTGGTAAAGAAAATACCAACGGCGATATGTAACAGTATTCTTTTCTACTCTAGGCACAAGGCCTGAAATTTTGGAGGAGGGGGGGCAGTCGATTAGATCTGCCCCAGTACGCAACTGGTACTTAATTTATCGACCCCGAAAGAATAAAAGGTAAAGTCGACCTCGGCGGAATTTGAACTCAGAACGTAAAGACGGACGAAATACCGCTAAGCATTTCGCCCGGCGTGCTAACGTTTCTGCCAGCTTACCGCCTTGATATGTAATAGTATTGACGACACTGGTAGTTACGGGAGGGATGGTGGCCACGGTAGGGATGGTGGTAACTGTAGTGATAGTGATAGTGGTGCTAATGATGATGACGGTGGTAGTGTTTATGGGGAGGGTGATGATGAGGGTAGCATTGACCGATTATTTGACTACAATGAAGGAGATTTTTGATGTGATAACATAAGCTATAGATATATGTAAGCCATATTACTAGAGCAATGCATTAAATGTGTGTTGATATTCGCAAGATATCATATATCATTAATAGTAATGCTTGGTGATAATGACACATTTGACGACGTCATTCAATATGAAATGGAAAGAAGTATGATTTGGCGACATCAAATACCGGTAATATTATAAATCATCGAAGAAAATAAATGTAATATCTTACTATTGGTCCTTGAAGTCCAGGGGCACCTGGGCGTCCTCTCTCTCCCTGAAAGTGAACAGAAATAGTTTTGGTCAGTAGTAATAAAAACTATGAAAGAAGTTTAAAACATTTTCCTATAGAACTTCCATAGGCTCAAAAAATCAAGACTAAAACAAAACTAAAATATAGTGTTCAGTCTGAAAATAAGTTTATGTGATGGTATAGTTTATAAATGATATGAAAGTTTGGAGAGGGTTTGTAGAGGAATGAGTCAATTTAATGTTGCTCAAAAGGGTACGGAACCAGCATGATGCGGCGGGGATGAAGGAGCATATGCTGTCAGGCCCCGCTGTTGATATTGAGGGTTGCGTTCTATGCCTTGATCCGAGCATAGAACGGGGTAAGCCTCTTTGAACTGGGAAATTAGTGGAATGCCTGGTGTATGTCTTGTTGTGGCTACCCCCTCCTAAAAAAATGGGTAATAGTTCTGGATATATAACATAGTTATTATTAACACCAAAGATCTGGTGAGGCCTTGCATTTAGTATATCGTTTCTGTATCCTGGTACTTAAAAAGAAAAAAACTGTTTAACTACAGTTAAAGACATGAAAAGGGATTATCACATGCTTTTGCTAGAAATTTAACACAAGTCGATCCCAAAATCCGATCTTTGGTGAGGTGTTTGCGCTAATTAAATTATTTAGATCTCATATAAACACCAGGCTATCAATTTTTAAAGGGAGGTGGTTAATCAATGACTCAACAACTCCAATTCTTAACTGGTATTTTATTTTATCGTCCTCAAAGAGAACAAGAGGTAACGCTGACCTCGGCGGGATTTAAACCTGGAAAATTAAGGGTTGGAACAAATACTGCAAGGCATCTTATCCGACGTTTTAATGACTCTGCCGATCCATAATCCTAGTGTTTACTATAATAATTGCTTTTAATTTAGGCACAAAGCCAGCATCTTTAGGGGGTTAGATGATTGCATACATCCCAATATTTGACTAGTGTTGATCCTGAAAGAATGAAAAGCAAAGTTGAGCTCGGAACAAAAAGACCCATAATAAACATCGTTTACCAATAACGATTCACACGATCGTAAAAAGCTGAAGACTGTTCCTTCCCTTTTTCCTGTATTTTTTCTTCTTTTTGCTAGATTCTTTGAAAGTATGTATTATGAAGTTTTCATTAACCTCAGTAAGAGTTTTGTGACGTAAAATAAGAGGCTGTGGGCATATAATTTCTTTATAAATTTCTAGTCAGTATTCAGCTAACTAAATAATCTGTCAATATTTCTAGAAATTCAGACATAGTGAAAGTATTAAATCAGCTAATTGCTTTTGATGTGTATGTCAAGAGGACGGACAAACGAAGAGAACAAGACACACTGCTAATTATATTACCAAATAAATTGAATTCATGATATTTTGAAATACAGGGTAAAATATCAAATAATTTGATAACATATTGCAAAATACTTACTGCTGCTCCACTGTCACCAACTTTTCCACGTGGTCCTTTTTCACCATCAACTCCTTTGGGTCCTGGAAGTCCGTCAGCTCCTGAAAGACCTCGTTCTCCTGGAGGTCCCTAAAAAGGAAATAACAATATATGTGACTGAGCAGGAAATGCCTTTCATTTATGTTGAAGACAAGTAATGTAATACTAAGTACATTTATTTTCAGTCTGTATATGATCTAACACACACACCACACACACGTACACACACACACGTACACACACGTACACACACACACGTACACACACGTACATACACACACGTACACACACACGTACACAAGCGTACAGTTGTAAGCATTTTATACATTCCTTTAATCTAATAGATTCACAGTATATACAGCATATACGCATGTTACATTCCATGTGTACATATTGATAATAAGGTTATTACTTTATATGTGCACAGGTACCTCAAAAGTAAATAGACACCCCTTCATTTTATTTATATATGAGTCTTTGTGTGTATTGTTATATGTATACGTAGACATATATGTATATATACATATTTATAGGCATATACGCATGCGTGTATACATGTGTGTACATATGCGTGCATACATGAATACATGTATGCATGTATGTATGTATGTATGTATGTATATACGTATGTTCTCTTCTATTTTTTTTTAATTATCTGAAATCTTCCTATAAAGGAGAAACTGGCTTCTAACAAACATACAAAGCTCCATCATTGGAATGTATTAATTCACATATTCAACTTCAGAAAAAGTCTTGTGTGTTTTTACTGATCTACTAACGAATTTGTATGCATATGTGGATGTATGTAATTATTACTTCATTGGAATTTCAACATTAATAGGTACGTTATACATGGTAATATATATATA
>NC_068986.1:22912702-22915783 GCF_001194135.2 Octopus bimaculoides | reverse complement strand
ATATATATGGATAAGCAATGTATTTAATATTTCTTGTATATTGACTTGCATAACTTTTACTACTCTACCTCCTCAAGTTTAAACCTTGAGCACTACGAAGTGCATTCTATACGGAGAATATATGTCTCTCCTATATATATATATATATATATACATAGTGTGTGTGCAAGTATTTCGAGTCAGTGCATGTGTAAAGCTGCATGTTTTGTCTTCTGTATGTATAACCATACATATAATTGCATATCTAGATATTTAAGCTAAACCTTTCGAAAGTTTTATATATTTTGACAGTTCCATTGATCGCTTGTATCAGTAACCTCCCATTTGGCTTTCTCCTTTCTGTTTTGGAGAACCTTAGTTCTTAAAGTTTGTTAATTATCCTAGTACCCTAGTAATTACCAGCATACATCTATAGGTATGAATGAACTATGGTACTTGTAATACTTGTTTTAAGCAAAAAGAAAAAAGAAATCTACTTACACGCTCTCCAAATGGACCAACACCACCGACGGGTCCTGGAGCGCCAGCAATACCCTGAAAGATAAATAAACGAAAAATATCTATATTAAATTGCAAAATTGAATTATATAATATTAATTTATGATGGATTGACAATGAATGAATAAATTTATACCAAGAACTATAGCACAGATAACGGCCACGATGAGGATGACGATGACGACGACGACGACGACGACGACGGAGAAGAAGAAGAAGAAGAAGAAGAAGAAGAAAACGACTACGACGATGGTGATGGTGGTGGTGGTAGTTGTGATCGTGGTGGTGGTGGTGGTGGTGCTGCTGCTGCTGCTGATGATGATGATGATGATGTTGATGATGATGATGACGATGATGATGATGATGCTGTGCTGGGGCCAGTTTAGCTTTATGTTAATCCTGTGATAAAGACCTGTGATAAAAATCTGTCTTCTGGGATATTTTTGTTTTTGTTTCTTTTTCCCAATGCTCAATGCTCCCAGCATCAGATTATCCAATGTGTCCTTGTTTTATGATAGCAGATTGTGATTTCTGTGAGACTCGACTGCTATTCTTAGTGTAGCTGAGCGACCAGATAGAGGTTCCTTAGTCGCTGTCGTCGACGACGACGACGACAACGACGACGATGATGACGATGATGATGAAAGAGATGGTGGCTGCAGCGGCGACAGTGGTGATGCTGGTGGATGTGATTGTGGTTGCAGTGATAGTGATGGTATGGATGATAACGATGACAACAACGACGATGACGATGATTCCAACAAAAAAATCTTTAAAAGGAATAACAAGCAATAAATTTACTGCAATCATTATTGTATATAAATGTATAAGCAATAGTAACACTTACTCTCTTTCCTTCAGAACCAGCGGGTCCGGGAGCTCCACGGTCTCCAGAGGGGCCGCGTGGTCCTTTACTTCCTGGTTGTCCTTTGTAACCTTGAGTTCCTTGTTCTCCCTAAACACAGAAAACATACCTATTTAGAAACAAAAGAAATATGAAATCGAGCATGTAGCTGACTGCGAGTACGCGCCATTGCAAAGGCCCAAAATGGGCCGAAATGCATCTTGCGTTCTCGCTGGCCACTGCTGGAACGAATTTTCGTCTTCCTTCAATATTTATCGTATTTTTAACCATTTTCCTGTCTTGTGTACCACTTGTGATACGCAGGAGATGGTTCCCTGGCGTCCATGCATTATTTATGATACACATTGCCATTTTTTTTTCAACCACCAGAATAACTTGAGACTTATGGAAGGAAAGTTTTATATTACTCAAAGGTCTGAAGAAAACATGGACGTCTAGGACAAATTTCTGATAATCCTTTAGGCAAGCAAAGGGTTAACACAGCACGTCCATAAGAGATGTTAGCTCAGGACAAATATCGCAATAACTGGTCAATCGGCAGTGTATATACATTGAGTAGACACATAGATGACTTACTATCTCAGTTGCATATACCAGACTTTTATTCAGTTGGGCGTCTGTTTGCAACATCAGTGAATGTTTTATTCATTCTTACGTATATCCGAGATAATGATTTCTCGTTCGAGCATGTAGCTGGCTACGAGTACGTGCGATTAAAAAGATATTGAAAGGTTTAAAGGCATCTGGCGTTCTTGCTGGCCGCCGCAAGAGTTTTCGCTTCCCTTCGATATTCATTGTATTCTTAACACAGCACGTTCATAAGTGATGCTATTTCAAGATAAATACTGCAGTCACTGGCCTGTCACCTGTGTATATACATTAAATATGATACATAGGTGACTGTTTTAATTTAATATTGCCCCAATTGCATATATCAGACTTCTACTCAGTCGAATAGCTATTCTCAACATAAGTGAATGTTTTATTCACTTTTTCTTATATCACAGTCTATAAATTCTCTTCTGAACATGCGAATGGCTGCTGCTGCTGGGTTAAATTTTTGCCTCCCTCTGATATTTATTGTGTTTTTAACACAGAACGTCCATCCATAAGAGATGTTATCTCAGGATAAATATTGTAGCAACTGGCCTATTGATAGTGTACATACATTAAGCATGATGCATAGATGGCTTTTTTAATTTAATTTACTAGTTTAAGAGGTAAAATTCTAAAGCATCATACTTACACGGATACCTTTAGTTCCCTTTTTACCTGGGCTTCCAACAGGTCCAGTTGGTCCTCGAGGTCCGGGGAATCCGGGTGCACCGGTAGGTCCTGGGTTACCCTAAAAGAGATCAACACATATATTGTTATTCAAATCGTTTCTCTCATTTGAGCTCAGACTGTGCTCTAGCAGTGCCAGAAACGTTATTTTTTCAAATTTGATCTTTTATCATTTACGTATTTCAGTTATTGGACTGTGGCCATACTGGAGCACCGCCTTGAAGTGTTTTAGTTGAATAAATCTTCCCGTTACGAATTTTTAAGCATCTTACTTATTCTATTTTTTTTTTCTTTTCTTTTCGAAACCGCCAAGTTACTCGAAAGGTACATTAACCAGTCGGGTGGGTGCGTGGGTGGGATCAAACGAACGAGGACACAAAAACACACACACACACACACACACACACACACACACACACACACACACACACACA
>NC_068986.1:22909331-22912585 GCF_001194135.2 Octopus bimaculoides | reverse complement strand
CTGAGGCTATAATAGGAGACACTTACACAAGGTGTCACGCAGTGGGACTGAACCCGGAAGCATGTAATTGGGAAGCAAGCTTCTTACCACACAACCGCGCCTGCGCCTATATATACGACGGGCTCCCACTCTCCATATTCTCTTGTAAGGTATTAGTCAGATCCGGGCTATTGTAGAAGACACTTGCCCAATGTACCGCGCTTTCTGTGATTATCTTTCTTTTACTCATTGCGTGCCACTAAGCTAGTACATGCACTCATACGGTTCCTCTTAAGTTAACTCTCTCTGTCTCACTCTTACACTCACTCTCTCTCTCTCTTTCTCTCTCGCTTTCTCTCTCTCTTTCTCTCTTTCTTTGTCTCTTTCTTTCTTTCTTTTTACACCTCTATCCATTGTAAAGCTCAACTAGGAAAGTCAATCAAACAACCAACATTTACATCGACCGTCACTATACAGAAACTAGTCAACCGGCAGTGTATATACATTGAGTAGACACATAGATGACTTACTATCTCAGTTGCATATACCAGACTTTTATTCAGTTGGGTATCTGTTTGCAACATCAGTGAATGTTTTATTCATTCTTACGTATATCCGTGATAATGATTTCTCGTTCGAGCATGTAGCTGGCTGCGTGTACGTGCGATTAAAAAGATATTGAAAGGTTTAAAGTCTTGTGGTTCGATACATATTTTTAAGACGAGAAATGCGGTCAGTAACTTCTAGTTTCGTGAAGGATTCCTAAAACTGAACCTCAAATTGGGTCCAATGTTTTTCATGTGGAATATAACACACATTTAAAGGAATATACATTCCAGGCTTTGTCTCAAGGTTTCTACAATTTCAAAGATGTGACCAGATAATAGAAATACATTGCAATACTTACACGGCTACCTTTTTCTCCGCTTGGTCCGGGGAGACCATGAGGTCCAGAGGCTCCGGCTTCACCGGCGGAACCGGCAACTCCGTTTTCTCCGCGTGGGCCTTGAGGTCCTACAGCTCCCTTAGGGCCATGAGTACCGGCTTCACCCTTGAGGCCAGGAGTTCCAGGGAAACCAGGGGCTCCCTGTTTTCCAACGCTTCCGGGTGGTCCACTGTTTCCTGGTAATCCATCAACGCCACGCATTCCCTAAGAACAAATGAAGTTAGGGATATTTTACACAAAGTTAACTGAAGACAAAATATCCTTAATTACAGCACTAATGTTAACATGATACTCAAATATTAAAGTAGAAACCCCCTCTTTGTATCCGAACTTTCTGCATTCATATGAAAAATGTCAGAGAACCATTACCCTCAATATACGGCTTTTTCCCTTTCAGCTTTCATAAGATAACTCAAGTTACGTTATACGTTAATCATACTCTAATTTATTGGTTACAATGTCACTCGATACTTTTTGTTCATAACCGCATTTTCGTATGAAATTAGATTTATGTTAAAATATAAATTTTCAACAATATTTAACGAATAAAACATAGCTGAACTAAATCGGTAATATTTGTCTTTATTAAGTAATCACTGCTATGCCATCGACAATGAAACCTATTTAAACAATATTGCTTAAATCAATTTTCCCTGTAATTATTAAATCTAGTCCTTCCCGATTTTTCTTCTAAGCTGAATTTATTTAATTTACATCTATTTTTGAGTGAAAAATATTATAATTCTTCTCAAATTGTTCGAAGAGTTATCACCCCTAAGCTCTATGATATTTCGTTCTCTACTATTAAATGTATATATATTATATAAAATCAACGAAAGTATATATAATAAAAAACATAATTATGCATAATTAAATTAGTTAATCAAAGCATCATATGAACTTACTGGAGATCCACTAGATCCAGATCGTCCTCTTTCACCAGGGGCACCACGTGCTCCAGCGCCTCCGGGTAAACCGATTGGTCCCATGTTGCCAGCAGCTCCCTAAGTATGAAAAGAATACAAAAAATATTATATAAGACACCATTGATGTTGCATCATCGATTTTAAAATTCATACAAAAAAAATTAATTAATTAATTAATTAAATGTAACAAATAAGACTTATAGTTGTATAGGTGTATGAAAAGATTTCAAACTATTTACCTTAGGTCCATCAAGACCAGGATTGCCGTTCTTACCAGCGAATCCAGTGAAACCCTGAAATTGAGAGAGAATATAATTGGTTAATCAGTAAAAAATATCATATACTAAGTGTATGTAATAACATAGTCTACGAAAACAATTTCACTTTTACAGTTTTTTTTTTTTGCTAAAAATACTGAGCTATATTCATTTGGTGATATCGACCTAAAGTTAAGCTCAACCCATTTGCAAAAGATGTGCGTGACATATGCATATGGCAGTATGACACTCGAAATGCAATATAACTTTGCGTTCTGGTGGGTATTCTTTTTTGCTCTAGGCACAAGGCCCGAAATTTTAGGGGAGAGGGCTAGTCGATTAGACCGACCCAGTACGTAACTGGTACTTAATTTATCGACTCTGAAAAGCAAATTCGACCTCGGCGGAATTTGAACTCCAAACGTAACTGCAGACGAAACACCGCTAAGCATTACTCCCGGCGTGCTAACGTTTCTTATTTCTTTATTGCCCACAAGGGGCTAAACATTGAGGGGACAAACAAGGACAGACAAAGGGATTAATTCGATTACATCGACCACAGTGCGTAACTGGAACTTAATTTATCGACTCCGAAAGGATGAAAGGCAAAGTAGACCTCGGCGGAATTTGAACTCAGAACGTAGCGGCAGACGAAATACCGCTAAGCATTTTCGCCCGGCATGCTAACGTTTCTGCCAGCTCGCCGACTTCATTCTCACGGGTGTTAATTTGACACACTAACAATTCAGCCAGCCAAGATTCGAATTAAGACATTTATTTGAAAGAGAAAAAAATAAGAAACAAATCAAATAGATTTTACTTACTCTGTGTCCCTTGGGTCCTGGGAGACCAGGGATTCCGGGAGTTCCACGAATTCCCTAGAAAACATCAAAATAATATATCATAGATTAAACAACTGAAAATGTATTTATACATACATACATACATACATACATACATACACACATGCATACATACATATAGACATACATACACACATGCATACATACATATATACATACATATATACATACATACGTATGCGTGTATATGCTTCTGAGCATATATACTCATATGATTCTCTGTGTGTGTGTGTGTGTGTGTGTGTGTGTGTGTGTGTGTGTGTGTGTGTGTGTGTGTGTGTGT
>NC_068986.1:22908749-22909312 GCF_001194135.2 Octopus bimaculoides | reverse complement strand
ATATATATATATATATATATATATATATATATGTATGTATTGTCATTATTATTATCATTATTAGCAATTTCATTACACACACACACACACACACACACACAATGAATTAGTGTTTAAGCATTATAAAATTACATAATATTATGGATGATGATTATATTTTAACAGTTAAAACGTGTGTGTGTGTGTGAATTAATGTATTTATATATAAATTTGATTATAAAAAAAGTAATATGATGTAAGAATACTTACAGGTGGTCCGGGTAAACCTCTAGCTCCAGGGTTACCGTCACGTCCTGGGTCACCCTGCAAAACGATACAAAGTCGCGTGGTTTCAGGAAGGTCGTGAGAAACAGTAAAGAAATAAGAAAATCGGAAAAGAGAAAAGAACAAGAGATAAATAGAGAGAAAGGGGGTGGAGAGAAACAACCAATTTACTTACATCGACTCCTCTTGATCCAGGAGGTCCAGCGGGTCCTCTGATACCTGAGCGTCCCTAGAGACAAATGTATATATAAAGCATGAGTAAACACGAAATGAAATTGATGCTCCTCTAATATATATAT
>NC_068986.1:22901842-22908128 GCF_001194135.2 Octopus bimaculoides | reverse complement strand
TATATATTTAAAAATATGTACATGTATATGAATACATATATAGAAACATTACTATTTCTAAATCTCTCAACGAGAGACATACAGTAACAGTACTTTAAAGTAATGATTATTTGCCAACATAATGTGGCAGTCCCGGTTGGGATGAATGCTACTGTTGTTTAGCCCCGGGGGTTAAACAACCGCGACTGGCATATTATATTGGCAAATAATCTTTACATTAAAATACATATATATAATTACAGTATATGTATTTATAATTACAGTACATATAAGAGGAAGAGAGAAAGACGGATATAGAAACAGAGATAATAAGAAAAAAAAGGAAACAAACAGGGATGCAAAGAAGCCAAATAGATAGAGACTGGGGCAGCGAGAGACGAGGAAAGATAAAGAGGAGAAATACTTACGACGGGTCCAGCTTCTCCAGGTTCACCAGCAGGTCCTCTCAAACCTTGTGGTCCCTGCAATATTCAAATATATGGTAAGTGTAAACTCAACAAAATAAATAAATGAATATATATATATATATATATATATACACACACACACACACACATTAAACATAATCTGATATTAAACGTAATTTTTCCTCAGATTTTTGTTTCTTCTTATAAATAGTTTGACTAGATTACAAAGTGTATATTCAAGAGCAGAGCAAAGCAGGAAATTCGGTTTAATTATTTTTATTATAACATCATCAACTACATAATCTTTACATGTGTTTAAGTAGTGTGTACTAGTAAGGCATGTGGTAATAGGTACGGAGACAATTGTATAATTAATATATAGCGCCCGATCATCAGAAAGGGAACATAATTTAATCTATCGTTGGTTGTTAGTATCAGTTGGTAGTAACATCAACCTAGGCAGGATTTGAACTCAGTACCTAAAGACTATAACTAAATACCGCAAGCGATTTATGCGATGCTCTAACGAATCTTTTCCCCGCCTCAGATCATTTTAAACATAAGAAAGAAAAAGGCTGGAGGCCAGTGGAATGGGTTATGGAGCAGTTGGTAGGCAGATCCAAACTGATGTTGGATCTGATGTAGCGTTTCTGTATCCTCTTTGTTAAGATCCATTATGACATTATTAATGTAGTAGATATACGATATTGATATCTTTATAAATACATTATAGTAATATGAGTAAAGTTAATAATAATTAAACTTTTCATTGTTACTGAAGCTCTTAGTCAGTTTTGATGATTACCTCATATTTACAGCAAATAGTAAACGCACGGGTATATCTGGTCTGCCAAGATGTCTTACGATGAATTGTCTTACGATGAATTGTCTTATGATGAATTGTTACGATGAACCATGTGTCTAAACGCTTCATTTTGAACAAAGATTCTTCGAAACACACTACTTTTCTTCTTTCTAGGCCATCCCTATTTTAAATGTTCCACCGATCTCTTCATCTCTAACAAACTCAGATGTGCATTATGTGTATGTATAGAGAGAGACAGACAGAGGGAGATAGATAGATAGATAGATAGATAGATAGATAGATAGATAGATAGATAGATAGATAGATAGATAATGATATATTGTCTATTTCATTGTTTATTTGAATATTTGATATTTCATATGCATTCTTCATACGAAAATGATGTTCGAAATATACTTACGGGAGGTCCTTGCTGTCCAGGTGCTCCTCTTGGTCCCATAGCTCCCTGGAAAATAGATTAATAATAATAATAATAATAATAATAATAATAATAATAATAATAATAATAATAATAGCGAGGAATGAAAAGAAGTGCAATATATACGGCAAGCTTACACAAAGCATGTGGATCATGGAATCAAAAAGATTCACTTACAACAGTGGATACCAGAGAAAACTAAGAACGACCGGACGGACAAAGATAAGCACGCAGCATATTTACACATGTAAACATGCACACATCCATCCACACACACACACACACACACACACACACACACACACATATATATATATATATATATACACACACGCAGTATAGAATACATACAAAACATCGACAGGCAACATATGGCTACATGTAATGCTAGAATACGACTCGCATATGACTCTACTAATGATAATACACCATATATATATATATATATATATACACTCATACATACATACATGTGTGTGTGTGTGTGTATGTGTGCGTGTGTGTGTATAATCAATGCACAATCCGGGAAGTATGAAGAGGAAAAGTGAATATTTGTGGTGTCAATTCTTTCCTAAATATAGTAAGCAGCAATGGTTTTTTTTTATTTAGGCACAAGGCCAGGAATCTTGAGAGAAGAGGATTAGTTTGATAGCAGCAACCCAGTATTTGACTGGTACTTTATTTTATTGCTCGCGAAAGGATGAAAGGCAAAGGTGTGATTTGAACTCCGAATGTAAACAGCCGGAAGAAATACTGCTAGGCACATTTTTCCGGTGTGCTAACGATTCTGCTACCTCCCAGATTTAATATCCTACACAATGATAAATATCAACCTAGACGAAAGGCTAGTATTTTACGAGGAAAATGGTTAACCGATTATATCGGCCCTCACTATTCGACAGGTACCTTATTTATCATCCAACCCTGAATAATGAAAGGTGACCTCAACCTAGGCAGGATTTGAACTCTGTACCTATAGTCTATAACTAAATGCCGCAAGACATTTATCCGATGCTCAAACGAATCTCTCCACTATCTCAAACCATTTCTAACATAAGGCACAAGGTCAGAGGCCAGTGGAGTGACTTATGGAGCAGAATTTGTCGATTAATTCAAACCAGTATTTGAATGGTATTTAATTTTATCGACCCTGAAAGGAAGAAGGGCAAAAATTAACCTGGGCTAGATTTGAACTCAGAACGTTCAGAGCAAAAGATGCAATTAATGTAAATTTTGTCCTTGCCATAAGTCCGTAGTAATTTATGATGTCGCTCAGAAACATTTGATTTGGTAAATTCTTTCTTTGAAAGCATATTTAGTATTGCTGAAGAGTATAACAAGAGTGACAGGATGATGGCAGATTTAAGATTTATAATTTAGACTTTTTTTTTTTTTATCAAACGGACTTTTAAACTGTTATATTTTTATAATAATTTCTTGGTAAAAGACCAGCGCCCATCATTTTCTTTTTTACAACACTTGTGATCGGAAAGGAAAAAAGGAAGTTAACCTCAGAATAGATATTTCCCCTATCCCAGACGCATAAAGCACTCAGGTGTCGGTTTTAAATCAGGTGACAGATTATAACTATCATCCAAGAACGAGAACTGTGCCTTCGACGACCTTACACTTTCCGTAAACCAAATTTCTCTCACAAACATTTAGTTGATACGAAAGTATGGCTGAAGACACTTGCTCAACATACCGCTTAGTGGAACCATTCGCCACCCAACCATGCCTGGTCAGCATCCTCTAAGAAATTTTAATCAAATATTCCACTGTTTTATGTTTTCTAGTACAAATCAACAACGTTCGATTTTTAGTAGAGTAATGCAGAGTTACTTCCCTTGGATTACTTGTCTCCGGATACAGCACTACGTAGTAAACAAGCGAGATGATGAGGTAAATTTTTCTGTCTCCACCAAAATTAATTTCTGGTATTATATGACTTTCACGTCGGAGGAGTTAACGATAAATTAACCTCGTGCTACATTAGATCAGTGAAACAGCGATGCTAAGAAGTAAAATTATCTTCATCGTCGAAAAAGTGTTACCGACAAAAACGTGATGACAGGTAGGAATTTAAAAATCATTGAGCAGTTGTATGTATTGTATACATGTCTGTCTGTCTGTATGTATGTATGTATGTATGTCTGTCTGTCTGTCTGTCTGTATTTATTTATGTATGTATATAGGTATGTATGTAGGTATGTGTGCATGTGTATTTAGACTGACAGATAGATAGATAGATAGATAGATAGATAGATAGATAGATAGATGTGCATGTATGTATATGGTTACAGATATTATACGCTTGTTACATACACGTGCACAAATATATTAACATCATACACGTAGACACAGACACATAAAACCGATCTTTGCATGTATACAAATATGCATCCATACGTGCCAACATACACACATACATACATTACACACACACACACACACACTCATACGTATTATATAAACATTCATCATACAAATAGGTTTACATTAATTTGTAATGTTAAAAATTAATTGGCTATGAATATTAATTTATTACATAGATGCATGGTTACGCTTACGATGGAATGACCAAACGCTACTGTGTGCCATTCCAACCTTTTTCAAAACCAAAGTAATGCAAATGAAGTAAAATTTTTACATTCTGGAACCGATACATGATCACCGGAAGTTTAATTCTGTTAGTGTTAGCTGAAGTAAACACCGCATTTTCATGCTAGCGACTCCGTTACTCATCTGAATTGTAATAGTCACAATGTTGCTGCAAACTTCCGGCCATTTTCATGTGACTATGACAACCAAGATGCGGACCTTTGTACAAATATAGCGGTGTATGTGTGTGTTGATTCCTTTCTTGAGAAATCCATACAAAATTACTCTTATTTAAACGATGTTGCTACAAATATCTGTTGTGTCTTTTGGGGTTGGAGATTTGGAAAAAAAGGTGTAAATGAGATATCTAGACATTTATCCCCTTGCCAAGGAAATTAGTAGCCTGAAAAAAGTGATAAATACATTATTAATCAAGTATCAGGTTTTTACTTCTTGTTCGACGGTTCGTTAGAGTTTAGTGAACATTATGTAGTAAAAATTATATACTTACGACACGAGCTTGAAGATAGTTTGGTCCCCGAGCATATCCAGTTCCTGCTTTGTCGCTTTGCATATTGTTTTGATATTGTTTATATGCAGCGGCGGCATTCTGTAACAACAGCAGAAAGTAAATGCAAAATCGTCCGCTAGACATGTTTACGCAATTGTTTGTTAAAATCATATAATGCAGACGGGAGACGGTACATTCTTTCTTAGTTTTGAAATAAATCCTTACTAGAAATAGCTTAGCATTAATTTGCTGAATGGGTAAGTAAGTGAAATTACAGGGTATAAAGTAGACTTATTGATTTCGCTCTTCTGAAGAAAGTGCCATGTTTAATTATATCACTAATTATGTTTGTTTTCCTGTTCTTTGTTTTTGCATTCAGTAATAAGATCCGCGTCTTAAGAGAAATTTGTTTTAATGATCAGGAAACAGATTTCTCAGAAATAAAAATACATATAAAACCGTAAATAAAACTAGTCCTTTCTCCAGGAATTGTACGGGCGTTTAAAATGTAAATAAGAAAACTACTATTTATGGCGACGAGAAATCCGAACTAGATTTAGCAATGTTTATAATATCGTTGTACACGTTTGCGTATTTCCTTTGCTATATTTAGTGAAAGCTTGTTACACATTTTTTTTTTCTAGTCTGGTAATAAGAAACTAGTTGAGACAAATTGATTTAGTTGGGGGAAGAGGAGATAATATTACTTCCGTTACACCCAACAGCTATTAATCTTGTAATATCTCCCTTTTCATCAAACGTTGGAATAAACCAATCGTATGCTTAATTGAAAGAGAATTTTTTTTTTTTTTAATCTCTTACTATCATCCTCGAGGGATAAAATAGAGAGTTTAAGATTTCAACTAATGAGAGTTGGGTTGAAAATTGAAGTTATAAAAAAAGATAAGTATATAGTCTATACGAATGAGAGAAAAGTCATTAAAAGATTACAAGTGAATTATTTATTATTAGGACATTGTACTTTTCTACTCAACACTGGCGCGAATAATTTTAAATGAGTGCAAGTAAATATATTGAAGATAGGGTACTAGTTATGACGCAATAAATTGGGGGCGGGGAGTTAGATAGATAGATAGATAGATAGATAGATAGATAGATAAGCGCACATGGGATAAAATTTATAGGGAAGCGAGGAGGAAAAGACGTGACACTCAAATGGTAAATGGTAAAAAAGCGGATATAGCAGGGAACTAGGGTCAGGTTACAGAGGTAATTAACTTGGGGACCGAGCTGAGAAACAAAGACAGCGAGTAATATGGAACTTAATATCAGGATTTTTTTAAACGTTTGCTAAAAAAAAAAAAACTATAATTCAAAATTGAGAATAGAAACAGAACTGGACATATAATTATTAATACCTCGTTGTGAATGGCAAAAGCTCAATTTTAAAAATTAATCGTATTTACTCGATAATTAATTTACAGTTGTTTCTACTATACATCTATGAAAGGATATAATTTTTCTTTCTTTCTTTCTTTTTTGCATCAAATAATATTGTGAAA
>NC_068986.1:22897018-22901607 GCF_001194135.2 Octopus bimaculoides | reverse complement strand
AAGTTCATGTAGGTGTTATGCCTAGGGTACCATATATTTGGATTTGTACAGTTTTGTTCAAGTGAATGTTTAAGAAACCATAAGAAAATTGTGTTTGCTTTAAAATTTGAGATCACATAGACAGTATTTTACTTAGGATATGGGCAGTTCCCATGAGCACTATCTTTTGAACTTCAGCTATTATTATTATTATTATTATTATTATTATTATTATTATTATTATTATTATTATTATTATTATTATCGTGATGGCGTCTAATGTCACTATTACTGTAGCTTTCCTCTTTCGCTGTGACGCCGATAGTTGTAGCTGTCTCACATTTCAAAAGTTCTTTTATATGTTTGCGTGTTAACTGTGTACAGTTGTTAGTGTATGTAATACACACTTGCTAGGAATGTGTTCTTTCAAACTGTTTAAAGCGATCAACCGTTTTTCTCTTTCACGTATGTATTCTTATGTGAAAGGATAGGATTGGATCTCAGTATTGTAAACCTTCAACCTGGTCATCGTCAGCTTTTATTAAGTTCCACACCCAGGCACTGAGCTATACGTCGTCCGTTTCTCTTTCTCTCCACTTTACAAGGTAAACGGAACAGTGTTGGCGAAGTCATTACTATGTCCACGCTGGTGACCGGCTTGTAATTCACGAATCTTCAGCCCTAAACCCGATACTTCATACTTTTAAACGTTGCAACACTTTTCAATATTAAACCGCAAATACCAATCGCTACTAAAACCAGCTTTGTTTCAATAATTTCTTCTACAGTTACAATATTCAAATATTTCCCAGTATTAGCTTTCTGTGACTATTCAAATGGCATTTGGCAAAGCTAATTATTAAGATGTCCTTACATCAATTTCCTTAGCTCCGAATCTCTCAGAAAACAGAATCGCTTGATTAAGTTACATGCAGCCTTCTCCTCAATAAAATCATTACAAATCTCAAATCTAATATTTTGTTTGCTTTTAAGCAATTTTCAGTAAAAGTTGCTCTGAGGCTAAAATATCTACACGTGAGCTTTGAATTGCTTCAATGCTTCAAAAGATACAGGCCAAAGACCACATACCAACAATCAAATAGTTCAGGTGGAAATGAAATATTCCATATATAGCAAAAGTTTCAACCATTTAAATGGAGGCAGATTTTTCGCCAGAAATTGTTTCAGCGGCCTTTTGGATTTTTAAAGAGATAGTACTGCACCACTATATATAACCTATATTCCATTATTCTAGTCATCTAAATAAAGATTTGAATGACTTGGGAAATAATTTTGACTCAGCATTTTAATGAAGTGGTCATTAATGAGTATGTCTCAGGCTTTCATTTGTAATAGTGTTTATAGTAAAAAAATATATTCTAATTGTTTTGTATTTGGTGGTAAACACTTATTAGGACCTAAATAAAAACGAATAAAATAAATTCTTACCCTCTCTCCTTGTCTTCCTGGAAGTCCTTCTGATCCCTGGTTTCCAGGTGGTCCCTGTGAAAAAATTCAGATTATTTTTTTTAATGAGTTACGCAGAAAAATAGATAAATAAATAAAAACATTCATTTTGTTGCTATGACTTTTCATTATTCCTGTGGGAATATAGTTTTATTGTTTGATATAGTCAAGCTTATAGAATATGGCAAACAAAAAGATAGTCTGCCATTGCTGACTCTGAAATTCACCAAAACAAACACTAAGATACTACGAAAGAACATATTTAAAGCCATCTTTGGATCGATATTTGATCCAAATTCGATACCTGTCAAGAATATCGGAAATAATCTTTTGTGAAATGAAAGTCTCATTTTTTCTTGCAAAGATTATTGGAATGTCTGATGGTTATTAAACTATTTTTCGTTTCAACTTCAATAATAATTCACGAAATAGTTAGTGATTTAAGAGTAGTGATTGCTAACATTTGAAAATGATTACTTATATAACAAAGTAAAAATACATATTTTACATAATCAAGGAAACATTTCTTTGTTTCTGTTTTTGTTTTGTTTTTATTTGTTTGTTTTTTTTCAAACCAATTTTCGTACTTTTTTCATTTGTAAAAAGAATAGAAATAACTTCGTATACATCGTTTACACCATTTGAATTTAAATACTTCGAGAGAACGTGAATACTTCGTTTTTCACTTTGAACTCGAAGTAGAAAATGCTATAATGCTATAAATAATAGGGTGTAAATGGTTGGGTTTAAAGAAAAACCCTTTCAGTAGAAAAAGGCAGCCTTCGACTTTCTATATCCAGAGGATTTTAAACCAAATATTTACACCCTGAGAAAACCAATTTATACTAAAGAATAGTAAAAATACCACTTACAGAACGGTAGACAGTCTGTTGATCAGGGCCTTCAGCCTAATCGGAAAAGAAATTTAAAAATTAAGGTAAACAATTTTTAAAAATTCTTACAAAAACATCTTCATTCTTTAACTAGGCTTTTGCATTTAAACAATTTCGTTTTTAGTAGCATCAGTCTTCGATAATTTTAAATATATTATTGTTCACACGCTTCATTAATCTGTATAATTATGAACTAAATATCCATTAGATAAAATTTCTTTTGGTTCACTCAACCAACATATTCGTATTAAATCTCATTTTCTTTATTCTTGTATATGGGGTGGTGGAGTGAAAACTTTTCCTACACGCAATCCTTGTTTTAGATATATCCATACGTAAAAGAAAAATATTTTTCGTTACGTTATATATACAGTCAGTATATACACACTAGACATACAACTACATATGTTAGTACATACATACATATTATACATGCAAAAAAAAAACTGTTATTAATGCCATTATGTGATTTATACTTCTACATTCAAACTAAAAGTGTTTTTATCTTGTGATAACAGCGCTTTGAATTCGCGACTTTGAGCTGTGAGTAGTCAAGTGTTTTATTTGGTTGCTGATTCACTTGAGCTTTGAATCAAGTTTACCAAAGCTGTGTGTATGTGTATGTGTGTGTATGTGTGTGTGTGAGAGAGAGAGAGAGTGAGAGGGAGAGGGGAGGTAGTTATAACATTTGATGCGCGTATTTCTATAATTCAAAGTAGGCGACCATCAATCAAGAAACAAGGAATTTTTTTTCAGGCCACAGTGTAACTGTTGCACAGTTATTTCACAGAATCACAAGTAATGTTGTAGAACATTATGAAATAGTCTTCCATATGCGTTTATAAACACGTGTGCATGTTCCTGTGTGTATGCGCTTTCGCGTATACATGCGTGCATATGTCTCTGGACTTACAAAAGAGTTAAGACGATGACCAAGACTAAATGAAATCCTGACTGAAATAAAACAAAAATGTTAGTGAGGTTTATTAAGTTAGTAGATGGTTAATGTTAATATTTATTGATATGGCTAATGTAAAACTGTACCTATTAATAGATCATGCGTTTGCAAGTGTCAATTTAAATTTGGCAGACGACCTCAAGAATATATATACAGAGCAATAAGTGCTATTATTTGAGTAGCTTGAACACGTGGAAGTTATGAAATCAGGCCAATCAGAGATTTCAAGACCAACTTCTCGTGAACTTAATCTAGCTTCATAGCTAAATGGTAAAGCTATCTATCTAACTAGCTACCTTTCTATCTGTTTGTCTGTCTATCTGTACGTTTATCTGTACGTTTATCTGTCTGTCTATTTATCTATCTAGCTGTCTTTCTACCTACCTATCTACTCATCTACCTACCTACTTTTCTATCAGTCTATATATCAACCTACCTATCTATTTATCTATATCTCCAATTACGTAATTACTCAACTGAATGACATGAATATATATTCCACGCAGTGTTATGTTTAGTCATATACATTCTGTTATTATTTAGTATTTTCAGTTAACAGAGGAAATTGAGTGGAAGTTTATTAACTAAGGTTTTTTTCAATGCAAATAGTGAAAGAGAAAGAAGAATGAAATGATATACACAGACGTAAATAAAAAGGGTTAGATAGAAGTAGATAAGGAGCGATAGACAGGCATAAATTTAGTTATGGGAAAGATTAAGAAAGACATTAACAAGAAATACGACTGCAGGCCGGATAGATAATAAGTAATCCCAGCTGAAATTGTAGCTAAAAGCTTCCGAGGACAGATAGTTGGATTGCAGTTAAACTTTGAAAAAAATCCCTAAGGTAATACTACACTGAATAATGAGATAATAAAACAGAAACCAGATATAAATATGTAGTGGAGAAATTCTATATGAAAATATTGGTCAGTGACTGATATTATCTCTTGATTTTTCTGACGAGGAAGGGAGATAACTTTGGATATGTTTTGGGCATATTCTCATTTCATTAGAGAAGCTTATGAGAAAGCTTTCCGGTATAAATCTGCGGTTGAAATAGATTCAGGTCATCTTGCTCTGATCCTTAGGGAGTGACTTACATTGGTATGCCACCGTAATCCAATGAAGTACGCACGTCTTAGATGAGACAAGATGGAGCAACCCCTATTCTTTCTGTATATATAACCGGGTGCTGCTTAGTTAAAAAATATAAATATTGTCTTTCTGTGTTCTATGATAAAGACCTCCAAACATTTTTTTCTTTATATATATATATATATATATATATA
>NC_068986.1:22895654-22896997 GCF_001194135.2 Octopus bimaculoides | reverse complement strand
ATGTATGTATGTATGTATGTATATAGGTTTGGAAGTTCAAACAGAGTAAATAGAACTCAAAACATGAGTATATGTACTTCTTTTAATGTTTGCATGCACAAAACTCTCAGACTTTGAGTCACTTTGTAATTTCTGTTAATCAAAAATAAAAAGGATAGATAGACAGAGAGAGAGAGAGAGAGAGAATGAATGAAAAATACCTCAAGAAAGAGAGGAAGAGAAGGGAGTCGAAAAGAGTAGGGGAGAGAGAGAGAGGTTCAGATAGAGAGAAAATCGAGAAAAAATAGAGAGAGAGAGAGCCATTTAGGAGAGCTTGTATACATTCCAGGTATTTTCACTGAGTGAGAGTAACTTCAATCTAAACATGCTCTGGAATATAATTAGAGAGAATAAATGATATCAATCAACATAGTGAAGACATTCCGAATTAAACATAGCCATTTCTCTTACCGCTGAAGTCTTATCTGAAGTGAAACAAAAAGTAAGAAAGAAGAGGATTAATATACATAGACGCTTAATTTTTATGTTATTGTTCAATTTTCTCGAGACATGATAAATGCTAGTTGCGTCAATAGTTTAATTTTTCTGTGCGTAGAAGTACGTTGCCTCCAACCCATATTTTGTTGGGGGTAGTGGGACAAGTTGATTACAGATGGTCCTGAATACCTTGCGTGGTACCTATTTTATCGACTCTTGAAAGATTAAAAAAGGGTAGGTTGACCTCGGCTCGATTTGAACTCAGAATGTGTTTGTGTTGTGTGTGCGCGCGCGCGCGCGTATGTGTGTGTGTGTGTGTATGATATTATACAGGGGTGGGCAGAAGTAGATATACAGTATAGAATCATAGAAACAGAGAAATGAAAAGAGCATTCATTCAGCAACTGTATATCTATTTTTGCCCACTCCTGTATGTACATGTGTGTGTGTGTATGTATATATGATTGTATGTGTGATTGTAGCGTGTGTGTGTGTGTGTGTGTAATGCATTAATGTATTAAGGTAACCAACTGGCTAAGTTGTCAGAGTAAATTATTCGGTCTTCCGTGGCCTGAGTTCATATATGGCTGGGTTCGATTTTAATTTTAATCCTTATGGAATTGATAAAAAAAAGTAACAGTCTCGTACTGGTGCGACCCTTTTCCTCCACTAACAGTCATATCTTGAATGCGGTTTTAAGGGACCCCAGCGCTGAGCTTATTTCATCGAACCCAAAACGATAAAAAGCAAAGCCGACCTCGACGGAATTTGAACTCGGAACGTCCAAAGACGGGCGAAACGCTGCGAAGCATTTTGCCCATCTACCAGCTCGCCGCCTTAATAATAATAATAATAATAATAATAAT
>NC_068986.1:22894082-22895516 GCF_001194135.2 Octopus bimaculoides | reverse complement strand
GTAGACCTCGGCAGAATTTGTGCTCAGAACACCAAGACGAACGAAATGCCACTAAGCATTTTATCCAGCATGCTGGCGATTGTGGGAGTTCGAAGTCTTGATGATAATGATAATAATAATAATGGTTTCAAGTTTTGGTACAAGGCTAGCAGTTTTGGGGTGAGGCTATAAGTCGATTACATCGAATCCAGTGCTCGACTGGTCCTTATTTTATCGACCCCGAAAGGATGAAAGGCAAAGTCGACCTCAGCAGAATTTGAACTCAGAACGTAAAGACAGACGAAATGCTGCGAACCATTTTGTCTAGCGTATTAACAATTCTGGCTGCTCGCCGCTTTGATAATGATAGTAATAATAATAATAAAAATAATAATAATAATAATAATAATAATAATTTCCAACAGTTTGATCTCTTGTGCGTATATGAAATAATAATAAGTTTTCTGATGATAAAAACGCCATAACTTACCATTTATGCAACCTTCAAGAATGTCACAAGACATTTCACCATTTGTACAGGTACAGAGGGTACATTTGTCTTGTTGCCACGTGTCACCATCTTTATAAAAACGTCCGCTAAAGTAACAGCTTGATGTTTCAAGTTTACCGGTCACTTCTGAAATAAAGAACAAAGATAACTTTACGTTAGTCAGGAATACTGATAAATTTGTTACTAGCACAAAGAATTCTTATTTTAAAGGTAGAAAACATGATTTCACATGGTTCGACTGGGAATCGAAACCAGCTCGTTTCTCAGAAAACTTACTCTTCCATAAATTTGTCCGTATCACAAAAGGTAGTGTGTTACTTTTGACAAAGCAGAAAAGATTCTAATTTACGGAAGATATCGACATTCAAGTTTTTTTCCTTGAGACATTAAGGACGTAATTAAGACGCACATGAATCAAACGAGAATTGAAACCCAGTCGCAGGAGTTTGTCCCTTGCAATCAGCGTTCATTACAAAAATATATTAGTCGCTTTCTAACGCAGGACGCATGCGATTATTGCGAAGGAGAATAGTGTTAAATTTTACATTCAACAATATCGTGCGTTTAAAATTTGAAGTCAATCTTAGCGAAATCTGAATGCAGTACAATGGAGTTCTATTGAAATAGGTTCCCTAAGGTGAATAAATACAAAAATAGGGATTGTTGGAAATTTTTTTTAATGCCCGAATATTTGGATCTAGTTCAAAACGGGGGCACCAGTTTTCATTTATGTTTTATGTAGTGTTTTTGGTACCGAAAGACTTTCAAACTTCGTATACTTATCTATTTTGTGTTATAGAACAGAAAAAAATTTTTGTATTCGAATTAATTTCATGTAAAAAATTGTCTTATTTCGATAATTTCAACCAATCACTGACAAGTATTCAGCTGTTTACAGTTACTCCTTTGGCAGTTTAAGCGGTGTAAAGCGTATTTAATCTCCA
>NC_068986.1:22890464-22893832 GCF_001194135.2 Octopus bimaculoides | reverse complement strand
GACATTTTGCAGAGAGGCAACACACGTGTGTTCGTTTTCCCTAACCCTAACCCTAATTGATTTGCTCCTTCCCTCAAAAACCAGGCCTTGTGCCTATAATAGAAAGGTTTATTAGCTACTGCCAATATGCTTCAGCCATTTTTTGACAAGGAAATAGTAATTTTATCACCGCCAGAATCGTTTGAGAATCGTTTGTTTACGTAGTCAGCACTTAATGTGTTCGGCTGAATGGACGTCAGTCATTGGTTGAAATTACAGAAATACGACAACTTTAACATGAAATAAATTGCAATATAATAATTTTTCTTAAGAAGACTAAGAGAAAAAGATGTTTTATATGATACATTCTACCAGTGTCCCAAGTTTCAAAGTGTTTCGTTAAGAAAGTACTGGTGCCCCCGTTTTGAACTAGATCGGAATATTTTAATCAAAATTATTTCTTTTTACTGTTTTGTATTTTTAAATATCTTTGTTACTATTTCTATTGGTCCAGAACTATTAGCGTCCTTTTTAAATCCCAAAGTAACAGGTTAGTCTATAGTCGATGTATCCACTCATGCTATAAAGTCTACTTTGTCTTGTTTCGAACGTTATAAGAGGATCCATCCATCGGTTGAGTATATGAAAATACTCCTAGAATAACCGAAAGTTATTTTACAATGAAACTGATTTCCATTAAAAGCCTTTACTGAGCGCAAGAAGTGTGAATTTAGTGAGCAATTAAACAGTGAGCAATTATTTGAACGTTATCAATTTTATACAAACAAATAAAAGGCGCAAAGTTACAAATGCAATCACATCTCATGATAAATTGAAGAATCAACTCTTCTATATTTAGTAGAAATCGTGGCAGTTAGCTTTAAAGCTGAGAATTGTTACTGCCATGAGCCCTAAATACATAGACGTTCTCGTGCAAATTGATAATAGCAACATTTTAAACAATAACAGTACTAAAATCCAAAATTCACACGCTAACGAAACGACGAATATATATCAACGCATTTAGAAAAATAGTTTGGTTGATGTCAAAATTATATCCACAACGTAAACAACTGCTTGTGTATATGCATAATTGGAAAGACAGTCACAAAGACGATTTTAACAATGTCTGGTGACATATTTATTATAAATAATAAAGCAGTTTTCTGCTACAGGATCCCTTGTTTATATTCTAATGAATTGATGATAAAGGAGGACGTTATGGATAAAAACAAGCTAAAAGGAATCATCGATATAAGTGTGAACTACCGATGAAAATTTATGAATCCAGGAAACACTTCAAGCCAGAAAGGAAAGTTCAAGGCGTATTAGCTTTCTTTCAGTCAACACTAGGGGTTTTTTGTTGGATAAGGGTCATATGTACAACTAGGTAGCTCAGAATGAAGTTATTGATATACAAAGTCAGGTACAATTAGCAGGTAAATATCTAATACTAAATAGCTCCACCATTGAAAAGTCTGTTTATATGAAACAAAATAGATTACAGATGGATAGGCGTCCTAAAACTACATTTAGATATGTGGGAAATAAGAGAGAGAGAGGTGGGGGTGCAATCTTTCGATAATGATGTTCTTCGTACTGGCCGTAAGTCTCAAATAATTTATGCTGAGAAATCACAAAAGACATCTCAATGAATTTTCTAAAAACAAAAAGAGACAAACAGCGCTAACTTGATACAAATCATTGATTTTATATGAAAACAGTGTTTTAGTTAAGACATCTCCACCTGTGTAGTAGAAACATTAAAATCACAAACACACATAACTACAAGCCATTGCATGCCAACTGATATAAAAATAAGCAAAGATAAGTGTTCCATTCTGTAGCATTACAAAAGTAACCATTCGGTCGAACTATACGCCATCTTAACTTCTGTCCCTAGTATCTAGTATGACTATTATTATCATGGGATTGACTAAAATATTTCCAGTAATTTCATATAGTAATAATGGTAACGAATAAACAGAAAATAATGAATTAGGATAAAAAAATTTTTAAAAAACATGGCGTCTTGATCTTTTCTGAACTTTTTCTGGGACCAATTTTAAATTATTAGAAGCTTGAATATATTTCAGAAAATAGCTACTAAAAAAGATAGCCAAATAAAAAGATGATGGACGGGTCCAGACAACAGCTACTATTAGAACATTGTAGGGAGAAGAAATATGCAGGGAGCATTGCAGTACAGGATGTAACTACTTTTGAGATTATTCTGTTATATTAATACTCATTGGGGCAGCAGTCTTAAGAAGTCGGACGTCATTGGCAGCTCAGCGGATGCGATTGGTTCGTAAACTAAAGGCCAATTTCGCCATACACACTAAAATATATATATACGTGCATTCATATTCGTACAAATATACATACATGATTACATACATGATTACATACATACATACATACATACATACATACATGTCGTGATTGTCTATTCATTATGCAGATTTTGACCACCTCCTGTACCTACACCTTAGAACCATCTGATGTGACTTTTTAAACCAGACAATGTTCTGAAAAGACACCCACATAGATTGCACCTCCGGTTTGGACCACCAAGAGCTGCAGATATGTTCTGATCTTTGTGGATCTTAAAATGTCTTTTGCGACCACCGTTAGATTTGTAAACCTCCTGGCATACACTGCATTCAAAGGTGTGCACATACATACATACATACATACATACATACATACATACATACATACATACATATATGCTTTGCCTTGGGTTTTCAGCACCGCAATGGAGTTGTAAGGGTACCATCATGATATAAGGCGTATCTTGGACATTTTTAGATTTGATAGAGTCCTTATCTCTCTCGGTCTAACTGCGACAGATTTCTTCCAGAGAGAAAAACAGAGAGAGAGAGAGAGAAATAGAAGAACCATCGACCACAATGTGGGAGTGGTTCTAAGTTTATCGATCCTGCAAGAATGAAAGGACGTGTTGGTCCCCGTCGGATTTGAAATAAGAGCGTAGAAAGTTGAAACGATTATCGCAAAACAATCTCTCAGACGTTCCAACGACTGTGCTAATGACCACTTATACATACATCCCTAGAGACAAACATACACATTATACATACACACATACATACACACCCACACCAACATACACACGCACTTACATACATATATACATGCATACATACGCACACATACACATACATGCATACATACGTACATACATGCATACATATGGGAGTTTTAAACTATTTATTAAGCTATTCACATACCATATATTAATAAAAACATCTTACATAATGAAATTCTTTCTTCATTACTTAAAATAGTGTGTGCGCACATGTGCATGTGCGTCCGTGTGTGTGTGTGTGTGTGCGTGTGTGTGTGTGTGTGTGTGTGTGTGTGTG
>NC_068986.1:22884388-22886837 GCF_001194135.2 Octopus bimaculoides | reverse complement strand
ACGGGTGGAAAGTCTTTGACCATACGTCTACCACTACTACCACCGCCACCACAAAGTTCCTTCGTCTCTCCACATCTGTCTTCTCTTCCTCAACTTCCCACCTTCACTCCCCCCTCCGTCCTCCCCTCGCTCAAATATGTCTTGAGAAATTCCAGGAGATTAATGGAGATTGCAGGGGGGGGGGGAAGAAACAGATGTTGAGATTGCTGGTGTTAATATCATTGTTGTTGATGCTGGTGGTGGTGGCGATGACCGTGTTAATGTCAACAGACGATGATGATGATGGTGATGCTGGTGATGACCAGGGGGTGGTTTGATATGTCTATATACTGTATATAAAATGAGAGTATGTATATATATATATATATATATATAGAATGTGTGTATGTATATGTACGTATGAATGTATGTGCATATATAGACAAATACACATACATTACACAAAGGAACACACACACGCTATGTGTGTGTGTCTAAGAATGCAGATATGGTTCATTGATCAAGAAGCTCGCTTCGTAATCATGCATGACGCCTTACACCTGTACAAACACCAAATATTAAAATATTTTCTGTAAATGGACTAAACAATCTTTTCTAATCTAGGCACAAGGCCTGAAATTTGGAGAGGAGGACTAGTCGATTACATCGACGCCAGTGTTTAACTGGTACCTAATTTATCGACCCCAAAAGGATGAAAGGCAAATTCGACCTCGGCGGAATTTGAACTCAGTTCGTAGCGACTGGCGAAATACCGCTGAGCCTTTTGCCCGTTTGCTAACGACTCTGCCAGCTCGCCGCCTCAAATGGATTAATTAATAAAATCTATATAGAGCTCTAAGCGATTAAGATTAGCGAAACACAAGAAAGGAACTGTTCGATTTGTATAATTGAATGGTTATTAATTCGATAGCTGTTTGTGCCAATTCAGAATGATATATGTTTATTAAATCACCTTTTTATATAATACAACATTACTTTTGATGTGTGCAATAATTCTTTCCACTATAGGCACAAGGCCTGAAATTTGGCACAAAACCAGCTATTTCTGAGGAGGTGGCCAGTCAGTCGATTACATCGACCCCAGTGCTCAACTGGTACTTATTTTATTAACATCGAAAGGATAAAAAAAACAGAGTTGACCACAGCTGGAAAAAATGCCGCTAAGCATTTTGTTTAACGCACCGGCTTGCCAACAAGTTATTCCATGTAGTAACTTGAGTAACACCCCTGAAGTATCACCAGTTGTTCCACAGACACCTGTAGCGGAGTCTAGTAGTAATAGGTATGTCTCTGGAATATTAATCAGTGATATGAATGGTAACCAACTCACTTTCGTTTCTGAAAGCATGAAAGCCACGGCAGCCTACGCCCATGTCTACCTGTACCTCGTCCACCCACATAAATCTCGAGACGTTGAGCCCAATGACAAGAAACTAAAACTTTAGTTTGCGCTTATATTCGTCACGAGTTTGCTGTCGGTTACCACGTAACCGTATTTAATCTGGAAATTAATAGGAATTGTCGTCTCGGATACCACATTTGTTTTCTGCTAATGGTAAAATTAAAAGCTTATGTGGGTTTTTCTGTAAAACCTGCAGAGACGGCGCTGTCTGGCGCCCATCCAGTAGCTGCACTCTGAAATGCACCAAACACTTTCACACACACACACATATATATATATACACACTGGCAGATGCATGGAGCGATAAAATGGTTATACAATCATGCCTCTCCCGAGTGAATTAATGATGTAACGTTGCAGAAAAGGGTGTGAGTATCTCAATATTTCAACTGATAATCTCAACGAGGATTTGTATAGAGTTTAGACAGTAGATTAAATCGTGTACTTTCACTGTTAACAATTTTGTCGATACTCTGAGTTTTAAATCTAAATAATCTGGGATTTAAAAGTAAAAATTACTATGGCTTTATAGTCTGAATACAGTCTGATTTGAACTGTGAACATTGTGTTTATGAACTAGTTACCCTAAAACTAACCCCTTCCTCCAGCAAGCAGTCACAATGGCAACTCCTCGCGTACGTGCGTATGCGCGCATGTGTGAATGCCTATGTGTGTGTATGTGTGCGTGTGTGTGTTTCACTCTCGATTTCCTCTTTCCCTTCTCTCCCCACTCCCTCTCTCACTCCCCCTCTCTTCAACAAAAATCGCTGACTAACGTAATTTCTAGTTCAGCACCATCTCCTCCTCCTCCTCCTCCCTATGTCTTCTTTTCATTTTCCCTTCCTCCCACTTCGAGGTAGCGTGATAGCATTTCTGGTGACGCCGATGGTGATGATGGTGGAAGCGATGGCGATGGTGGTTGTAGTAGCAGTAGTAGTAGTAGAGGTGGTGGTGATGCCGGTGGTTTGGGTGTGAATTGAAATTCCACTCAATTTACTTATCGTTCTTGCAACTCTGCAACATTCAGATATCAGCACACAATTCCCC
>NC_068986.1:22874463-22878444 GCF_001194135.2 Octopus bimaculoides | reverse complement strand
TGTGTGTGTGTGTGTGTGTGTGTGTGTGTGTGTGTGTGTGTGTGTGTGTGTCTCCATGCGTGCATGTGTGTTGGTGATGGGTAGAGTAGTGGTTATGAAGATGCTTACTCAAGGTTAGGCACCAAGTTATTGCTCTGACAGTCCAAATTCTTAAAACCCAGCATCTTATTCCAAGTAAGATGCTCTAAAAGCAGGTGAGTTGGCTAGAAGAAAAAGCTTGGAAGTTACTTCCGTACCACGGTTCATGTATATTGAATTTCACATTTTGGCACAAGGCCAGGAATTTCGAGGAAGGGGTAAATTGACTACACCGACCCCCAGTATTCAACTGGTACTTATTTTATCGGGTCTGAAAGGATGAAAGGTAAAGTCGACCTCGGCGTAATTTGAACTTAGAACGTAAAGGACGGACAAAGGCCGCTAAGCATTTTGTCCGGCGTGCTAACCATTTTACAAGCTCACCATTTTCACGGTTCATGTTTGTTCAGCTACTTTTTTTTAACTAATGCAGGCGTGGCTGTATAGTAAAACGCTTACTTCTCAATAACATGGTTCTGGGTTCTGTCCTACGGTGGGGCACGTTGGGCAAGTGACTTTTACTGGGCCGACCAAAGCCTTGTGAGTGAATTTGGTTAACGGAAATGGAAAGAAGCCGGCGAGCTGGCAGAAACGTTAGCACGCCGGACGAAATGCTTAGCGGTATTTCGTCTGCCGCTACGTTCTGAGTTCAAATTCCGCCGAGGTCGACTTTGCCTTTCATCCTGTCAGGATCAATTAAATAAGTACCAGTTACGCACTGGGGTCGATATGATCGACTTAATCCGTTTGTCTGTCCTTGCTTGTCCCCTCTGTGTGTAGCCCCTTGTGGGCAATAAAGAAATAAGGAAACTGAAAGAAGCCTGTTATAAGGAGGTGCCCCGGCATGGCCGTAGTCCAGTGATGGTAACTAGTAAAAGTAAAATGCTTACACCTTCGTCCTTTTCTATCCAAAAGGGTTTTCGACCTAATACTTACATACTATTCTTTATAGCTGTAGTTGATGTGATTCGAGAATCACTATTCCAGATAAGAATTATTTCCCGTTCTGTCGAAAAGTTTATAAAGTTCTCATAACGTCACCAATGTGTGTGTGTGTGTGTGTGTCTAAGAAAAATAGATGACAAAGAAATAAGCGATTATCTTATGAATTTCATTAGCTTACAGCTGTTTCCGCTTCGTGTCTGAAACTCCGGCACTTAACTATGAGTTCACCTGATTTTATACAAGAATCAGCTGGAAGTTACTGAAGTTTATAAGATAATCGTTTACTTCTTTGTCATCTATTCTTATTATTACAACTCCAGATTGTGCGATTTGTTTGTTATTTTAATCTTGTTGTGCAACCACATAAACAAGTTCCCTTGTTGGTTGTTTATGTTATGTTGTAAAGGGCGGCGATGAAGGTAGCCTATGAGAATTCATTCAGTACAGGATATTTGACTGCAGACAGAAGGCAGATGAACTGAAGTAACAGCTATGGGGAGACATTAATGTTGTTGAATTAATCATATAGAACAAAAAAAAAGTGAAAAGGGACAGCTGGGACCCTGATTCGCTTTTCAATGTCCCATTAATGGATACCATTTCACTTCTCGATTTTGCCTTTCATCCTTTCGGGGTCGATAAATTATGTACCGGTCGTGTACTGGGGTCGATTAATCGACTGACCGACTCCCCCAAAATTTCGGGCCTTGTGCCTAAAGTAGAAAAGGATATTGTAAGATTTCTTTTTTTCGAAATCCATTGCATGTCACCCAAAGATCCACAGTGCTTCACTACTGAGACACGCATCATAACTTCTTCATCACTTGCTCAGATTAAACAAACTTATGATGTTAAGATATGAAAAGGAAGCGGTGCACATTTTAAAGCAATGAGCTAAATGCTTTAAAGCATTTCATTTCATCTCTCTACATTCTAAGCTCGAATTCTGCTGGAACAAACATTGTGGAGTAGATAAAATAATTACCAACAATACAAGACTGAAGCAACCTCATAACAACTATACTATTTATGCCGGAGGGTTTCATAACAACTATACTATTTACGCCTGAGGGACCCATAACAACTAAACTATATTACTAGAGTAACCCGATGACCATTATACTATTACATTACACTATGGCGACTGAATGTCTACAATGCTGTTCTCCTCTTTTGAAATATAAAATTGCTTTGTTCTTAGACAAACGAAATTATTTATTCTGTTTTGTTTTCAACAGCAATAGTTTATATTATATTACAGCGAGTCAAGGCGGCGGGCTAGTAGAACCGTAAACATGCCGGACAAAATGCTTAACGGTATTTCGTCTGTCTTTACATTCTAAATTCAAATGAGGCCGATGCCGACTTTGCTTTCATTCTTTCGGAATCGATGAAATAAGCACTAGGGTCGATGTAATCGGAAAGCCCTCTCCCTCCCCTAAAAGTTTCAGGCCTTGTGCTTATAATAGAAGGGATCATATAAACAGCAAGTCAGTTCGGCAGAATTGTTAGAGTGTCGAACAAAACGCCTTCGAGCTTTTACTTCTGACTCTTTACGTTCAGAATTCAAATTCCGCCGTGGTCGACTTTATCTTTCATCTTCTCGGGATCGACAAAATAAGTACCATTTGGCACTGGGGTCGATGTAACCGCCTTCCCCAACACCTCAAAATTGTTGATCTCGTGTGAAAACTATAAAGATAAAGAATTATATCATAACGACTTAGGATGGTAAATTGGCAAAATCGTCGTTTGAGCATCGCATAAAATGTTTTGGGTTAGGGTGGGTTTCATCCGACTCTTTACGTTGATCGACTAAGTGTCTCACTTCGAAACTGCTGGTTTTGTGCTTAACTCAAAATCCGTCATATTACAACGGGTCGTGCAAATATTTCGTAAGACGGAGACAGAACTGAGCTGAAAGAGTCATTTTCACCTTCGCGAGACTCGCTTCTACGGATAGCAATCTTTACCTCCACTGGTTAATTAGTTGATGCGCAAATGTAAGCAAGAGCACCGTAAGGTTTTCCGGAGGTAACCAATTAAATTGATAATTTATAACCCAGCGTTCAGATCCTCTCAGGATGAAAAAATAATCTTCTTTGTAAATGTTGACCTTTCTGTTTTCCTAACATTATCAACAACCTTAGAGGTGAGTCGACAATATATTACACTACCAGACATAAAGTATTCATTTAAAAGCCTTTGTTCCTTTGTTGGGGCTTTCAGCATTTCATTTCAATAATTGTTGGCAAGCCATCTGGCAGCGTTGTCTATGGCAACAGACGGACCTTCTACTCAGGAGTTTTACTTGTATAATCTTGACTCTTTCCTTGGCTGGAAGATAATTATACAATTACTATAATGCAGTATGCATTATAGTTATGTTTCACATATTATGCATATATTATGTATTATATCTTATAATAAGAGCACTCAGAGAGCGCAAACCTCCGTCAAGGCAGCACCAACGTCCTCTCAACGATTAGACAGAGATGATTTTTAAAATGAGGATATCTGAAATAACTCGACTGCTCTCACAAATGGGAATACTAAAAATGAACCTGACTGCTCTCAAAAATTAAGTAAAAAAAAAAACAGGAAGTATAATCCAGAATCCTTGAAAGTGTCATCCGAATCCATCCAGCGGTTTTTGAGATATCTTGTCCACGGACAAACAAACAAGCAAACACAGCTGAAAACAATACCTCTGCCTTCGCTAAGGCGGAGGTAATTGTGTATTATAATTACTAATGTGAATATGTGGATAGGATGGAATTTAAAATGGAGTCAATTCCAGAGATGTAAGAATTGGATAGGGGATTTGTAGGGAAATAGTGTGGGCGGTGGGGTTCATCAGTCACGGTTGATAATTTTTCTGCATGTTTACGCAGACCTGAGCAAAGGGGTTTCGTGTGTGTGTGTGTGTGTGTGTGTGTGTGTGTGTGTGTGTGTGTA
>NC_068986.1:22873791-22874334 GCF_001194135.2 Octopus bimaculoides | reverse complement strand
CTCTCTCTCTCTCTCTCTCTCTCTCTCTCTCTCTCTCTCTCTCTCCACGCCAACGATATTATCCAAAAGAAAGCCACCGCACCGCTTTAGGGCCGATGCAGTTTGGCACCAGTGTCGTCCTCAAACGTTACTAATCAGAAGGTTAAAAGAGTCTGAATAGATGCTGTAAGACATCTTGTCTGACCTAATAGTTCAGTTAACATGCCGTCCTGGATTGATGCTTGTAAGAAAGTAAGGGCACACAGGAATGGAGTGGAGGGGATGGAAGAACCGAAAGCAGAACATTAGCGTCTACTGTAAAAGAGTTAGCATAGCGTAAATCAGGTCAGTTTAATTAATTCAATGTGTGGATTGTGAATATCAGAGATAGAGAAGGCCATCGCAAAAAGATTATGAAATGCTGAATAAAGAGATGAAGAAAATTAAAAATAGTCCAGCTCCCTAAAGTAATTATATTCATAGATTTTCTTAACATCGTATATAACATTCTGTAATTATTTCTAGTCGGAAAATTTTATTTATTTTTTTTTTTGGGGGGGGGGG
>NC_068986.1:22870327-22871814 GCF_001194135.2 Octopus bimaculoides | reverse complement strand
AAAGAAAGAAAGAAAGAAAGAAAGAATGAATGAATGAATGAATGAATGAAAATAAATAGATACAAAGAGTGAGAAAGAAGAAATTAAGGAAAGAAGACGCGGGAGTGAGAGAGAAATATAAAGGGTGACAGAGAAAAAGTAGGCCGTATCGCGGGACAATGTTTATTAGGAACAAGGAGGACGTTGGCGAAAATAAGAAACAGGTGGGGAAAACAGTGATAAAAGAAAGGAGGGACGTTGGAAAGAGAGAAAATGAAGAAGATAGAGAGAAGATAATGGAGAAGGAAGGATAGAGATGTATAGAAAGCAGGTGAGAAATGAGATGGGAGAGTGATATATAGAAAGAGAAAGAAAAGGAGATAAGTGAGGAGCTGGTAGAAGAGAGAGAATATGAATGAAAACGAAAATGAACTCGGAGAATTGTAGAGGAAAGGAATAGAGAAAAGAGAAAGAAGAAAAAGAAAAAAATATGAGTTTTAGAGAAAGAAGAGAGTGGGCGTTGTAGTGAGAGTGAGCACTGTAGAGAAAGTGTGAGAGTTGTAGAAAAAGGAGTTGGAGTGAAAGGCATAGAGTTGTATCAAAAAGGGTGGAAGTTGAAGAGAAAAGCAAAAGCTATGGAAGAAAGATACTTGTAGAGAAAGGCAAAAGTTGTAGAGAAAGAGTGAGATTTGTAGAGAAAGGCAAAAGTTATAGGAAAAAGCAAAAGTTGTAGAGAAAGACCATTGTAGAGAAAGGAAAAAGTTGTAGAGAAAGGCAAATGTTGTAAATAAAGATACTTGTAGAGAAAGGCAAGCGTTGTATAGAAAGATATTTGTAGAGAAAGGCAAAAGTTGTAGAGAAAGATAATTGTAGGGAAAAGCAAAAGTTGTAGAGAAAGATATTTGTAGAGAAAAGCAAAAGTTGTAGAGAAAGATTACTTGTAGAGAAAAGCAAGCGTTGTAGATAAAGGCAAAAGTTGTAGAGAAAGATACTTGTAGAGAAAGGCAAAAGTTGTAGAGAAAGAGTGAGATTTGTAGAGAAAGACCATTGTAGAGAAAGGCAAACGTTGTAGAGAAAGATACTTGTAGAGATAGAGCGGAAGTTATAGGGGAAGTGCTGGAGTCCTAGGGTAAGCGTGAGAGTTGTGGAAAAAGGAGATGGTAATAGAAAAAGGAAGAGAAGAAGAGGGAGTGGGAGTTGTAGAGAAAAATTTATGGAAGAGAACGAGGTGAGAAGAGTTGGGGCGGGGCAAAAAACTGAGTGGAAAAAGATACTGAGAGAGAGAAAATGAGAGAGAGTGCGTAGAGCACTGAAGAAGAAAGAGAAATAAGAGGAAAATAAGATAGTAGTGAAATGAAAAGGAAAAAAAAATGAAAGTAAATAGTATGGTAAAAATAGTAGTGTTCTAGTTGGTGTTATGGTTATTGTTTAAATGCGGGTCGTTGGTAATAGAACCTGACGGTGATCATGATGATGACGACGACGGTAATGATGGTGGTGGTGGTGGT
>NC_068986.1:22868917-22869655 GCF_001194135.2 Octopus bimaculoides | reverse complement strand
GTGTGTGTGTGTGTGTGTGTGTGTGTGTGGCGGGGGTGGGGGGTGGAAGAATGACTGAGAGAGAAAGACAGGGGTGAAGGGGTTTATATTAGTCGAGGGTGACTGTAGCAAATAGCAGATCATAGTAACACATGCACCACAGTCATGGTAATCTTTTGCTGCTGTTGTCGCTGCTGCTGCTGCTGCTGCTGCTGTTGCTGCGAATGATGATGATGATGGTGGTGGTGGTAGTTGCTACAATGATTTCTAATTTTAACTCAAAACGCACTTAATTCATCAGCCCTGCATAGGTCGGTCAAGAATAAATTCTACCCCTGTAAGGACTGGAACCCGTAAGTGTACAGAGACATAAATAAATAAGTTGAAAACATTTTAGTCCGGTGCTTTTAGTGATTCTCGTTGAGAGATTCGGCGAATTGTTGAGTAAAAAACAGAAAAAGATTTGAGAACAAAATCGGACAAGACATCATGTGACATTCAACCTCATTATCAGCAGAGCAGCCTACAACACTCTCTTTTACTTGTTTCAGTCATTTGACTGCGGCCATGCTGGAGCACCGCCTTTAGTCGAGCAAATCGACCCCTAGATTTATTCTTTGGACGCCTAGTACTTATTCTATCGAGTCTCTTTTGCCGAACCGCTAAGTTACGGGGACCTAAGCACACCACCATCGGTTGTCAAGCAATGTTGGGGGGACACAGACACACAAGCATATACACACACATACATATATGTAT
>NC_068986.1:22865540-22867219 GCF_001194135.2 Octopus bimaculoides | reverse complement strand
AATAATAATAATAACAACAACAACAACAACAACAAAAGCATCATCACCAAGAACATCAGACTCTCAGAAGAAGAAGAAGAAGAAGAAGAAGAAGAAGAAGAAGAAGAAAAAAACACAAGAGGTTTAAAAAATAAAAGAAAAAAAACAGATGTGGTTATTAAAGCGGAAAACTGCTGACACCAATAGAAACTGCTTTCTCAAGGAATGTAGTCTTTCTTTTCGATGCCGTTTTTCTCCGATGTTTGACGACACGTGTCGGAAGAAGTTTTGCTAAATCAGCGGATTTTTGGCCAAGCTAGTTACAGATATCAGTTACCAAGTCTTAGACTGCTCGCCTTTTTGTTTATTACCACAGCGTCATATCAAATTCTAACAAACTCTTTTCTTTGACCTGACTTTAAACTCGTTTCCTTTTTTTTGTTTTCTTTTTCGCCCCCTTTTCCTATTACTAAACGTGTATTGTGTGTATGTGTGTGTGTATGTATGTGTATGTATGCGTGCGTGTAAGTGAGCGTGTGTGTGTGTTTACGTATGCGTTTAGATTTATATATGCATGTGCATGTACACATATGCACAAATTATACACATACCCTCCACATACATACATATATTTATATACATACACACACATACACATATACACACACACATGCATATATACGCAAGGTTGTGTACATATATGTGGTTGAAGATAATGTATTTCTGTATAGGTATGTGTGTGTGTGTATGTCTGTACTCGTGTGTGTGTGTGTGTGTGTGTGTGTGTGTGTGTGTGTGTGTGTGTGTGAGAGAGAGAGAGAGTTGTGAAAATACTGGTTCTCTGTGACATAATATCTTTAAGAAATGGCAGGGAAGGAATCTTAAGAATTCTTTTTAATATATAGTATCAGCATATTACGTATCCTTGTAGTGAAAATGGTATTTCATGGAATCTGTCGTTTTGCGGAATAATCGTACGACTTGGCATATACGTTGCAATCTACAGTTCATGACATAATTATATAGCGGACGTACATTATGAATTTCAAACGTCCTCTAGAATTTAGTGCGACACTGTATAGAGAATACTGTTTATATATATATATATATATATATATATATATATAAACTTACTTGGAAATGGATGCGTTGCGTTCAATATATATATATTCTTTTATTCTTTCATATGTTTCAGTCATTTGACTGCGGCCATGCTGGAGCACCACCTTTAATCGAACAAAACGCCACCAGGGATTATTCTTTGTAACAGTTCTATATTTAAAAAGATGAGGAATTATGTACATTATTTATATTATTTATACGGCCATATGGCGTAGTGGTTAAGAGCGCGGGCTCTTAACTACGATTAACCAAGATTCCGAGTTCGATTCCAAGGCAGTGACCTGAATAATAATAATGATGATAATGATAATGATAATAATAACATCGAAAAATACCTTGGGAATGAGAACCCAGGTTCGAAATTTCCCCAAGACACCTGATGAAGGCTGGAGAGCATATCAGCCGAAACGTTGTGTTAACAACAAACAAGATGAGGACAAATATCCGTCAAATGTAAATAATGTATATAATTATTCTTTGTAGGCCTAGTACTTATTCTATCGGTCACTTTTGCCGAACCGCTAACTTACGGGGACATCAACACACCAACATCGGTTGTCAAACGATGTTGAGGGGAC
>NC_068986.1:22858568-22864132 GCF_001194135.2 Octopus bimaculoides | reverse complement strand
ATAGATAGATAGATAGATAGATAGATAGATAGATAGATAGATAGATAGATAGATAGATAGAGTGATTGATTCATTCATATATATACATATAAGCATACATTGATATATATTATATAACACTGCCTGTAAAACCGAGATTATTATGTCAATTGTCTTCCACGGGACAGGGACGAGGTCAATGTATGCAGTTATAGAGGAAAAGATAGAAGCCTTCCAGCCGTGGATCTTCCGCAGATTGGACAGGATAAGCGAGAAAAATAAGGTAACAAATGGCAGAATATTAGAAAAGCTGAAAATACAAAGAGACATATTGTCGAGGATCAAGTCTACAAAAGTATCGTATTTTGGACATGCAATGCGCCAGGAGTCCTTGCCCGTGGCCATCCAAACGAGAAGTGTGGAGAAGAAGAGAGCAAAAGGCCGTCAAAGACGTTTGTAACTGATGATATCAAAGAATAGACAAGAAAGAAGAGCTTGGCTGAATACATGCATTCAACAGGAGAGTCATGGCAAGCCGACCCCTGGACACAGTGAAGGCAAGTGACTGATGATGATATATAAATGGCTCTCCGTCGGTTTCGACGACAAGGGTTCCAGTTGATCCGATCAACGAGACAGCCGGCTCGTGAAATTAACGTGCAAGTGGCTGAGCATTCCACAGACACGTGTAGATGTTGTAAAGGTTCAGCGTGACACAGAATGTGACAAGGCTGGCCCTTTAAATTACAGGTACGACCCATTCTTGTCAGCCGAGTGGACTGGAGCAATGTGAAAGTGCCTTGCTCAAGGACACAAATCACCGCCGGGAATCGAACTCACGACCTTACGATCGTAGGCTGATTACCGTAGCCACTAAGCTTTGACGACCTTTTACTCTCTTCTTCTCCACACTTCTCGTTTGGATGGCCACGGCAAGGACTCCTGGCGCATTGCATGTCCAAAATGCAATACTTTTGTAAACTTGATTCTCAACAATATGAGTCTTTGTATTTTCAGCTTTTCTCACATTCCACCATTTGTTACCTTATTTTTCTTGCTTATCTTGTCCACGATGATATATTTATATTCAATAAAACAAGAAATGGAGAGCAAGAATGAGTAAGGAGCAAGAATCGAACCCAAGTCTCCTAATTGATACCTCGCTGCATTACTTGTAATGCTACTGCAACTAATTCAAATAAAGTGCCCAAAAAATCCACTTAAAACTACTCAAGTAGTTAATTCCGTTAATCTTTGCGTCGTAACGTTTCCTTGCTGAGAGATATTATTTACAAAGAATTTTATGAATATATATGCAGTTTCTCTTTGCTTTTACAATTCATAAGAAAAGTTTGTTGCACTTTTAGTTGAACTTGTAAAAAATTTTAATTAGATTCCTTTAATTGTGCACAAGAGTAGCTGTGTAGTAAGTAGCTTGCTTACCAGCCACAGCGTTCCGGGTTCAGTCTCACTGCGTGGCACCTGGGGCAGCTGTCTTCTGCTATAGCCTCGGGCCGACCAAAGCCTTGTGAATGGATTTGGTAGACGGAAACTGAAAGAAGCCTGTCGTATATGTGTGTGTGTGTGTGTGTGTGTATATTTACCCCCACCACCACCATCGCTTGGCAATCGATGTTGGTGTGTTTACGTCTCCGTAACTTGGTTCGGCAAAAGTGACCGATAGAGTAAGTACTACAATGGAATACGGCGAATAAATATTAAAGGATTACAAAGCGATTTTGTTGAAAAATATACGGTAACAACACAGAACTTCAATTCGTCACAGCGGGAAAAGGACAGCTGTCTAAAAATAAGAAATAAATAAAAATAATATAAGCATTTTATATTCAATTGAAGGCTTGAAGCTGACAGAATATTTTGAGCCTTTGGGGAAAAACACCTTGCAGTATTTGCTTCGGATCTTTATATTTCGAGTCCAAATCTCGACGTGGTCAACTTCGCCAATCTTTCTTTCTGGGGTCGATAAAACTGGCAATGGTGGTATCGTTTAATCTCGTCCCTAAAAATTACCGGTTTTTCTACTTGAATAAAAAAATTGTTGAAGGTGACGAATTGGTGAAATCGGTACAGTGTCAGAAAAAATCTTTTGCGGTATTTCTTCCGGTATTTTATGTTCTGAGTTCAAATCAAGCCTAGATCAACTTTGACTTACATCCCTCTGGGGTCGATAAAATAAAGTACCAGTCTAGTATTTGCATCGATGGAATCGACTAACCCCTGCCATCAAGATTACTTGTCTTGTACCAATTGAAAAACGATTATATGCTCAAGAAACGGAAATAACATGTTCGTATGTCATAGCCCAAACCGAGAATCGGAACCGAGTTGTTCGCTGACATTACCTGTAACTTTGCTCTCCGACGTTTGACTTTGAAATAGCAGTTATCTGACCTAGTCACTCCCACCACCGATATCCTTCCAATGGGCCAAAATCACTATCCTTTATTTCCAGGATGATACATAAATTTCTTTCATATTACTGAATAGAATGATTTTGGATGTTATATATTTTAGTTAACCGTTACCTTATCTTCTATTGTCTTGCAGAAGTTCCAGCTGGCCAGATCGATAAAGTGTTAGACTGATGGTCGGAGAATCGGCATTTTGTACCTCGTCATCAGTACTGCCCTGTCTCGGTAAACGAGATTAATCCTAGCTGTAAATAGTCAATGTAAAAGCACCATGCACCACCACGGGGAGCCAGATCAACAGTCAGCTACCACCTGCGAATAAATGTGACTTGGTAACATGCACCTAATTTCGCTAATTGTTTTAGGTCCCAATGTAGCCCTGAACAGAGACAGGCATCCTCTCAGGCCTCCAGCCCTTTGAGCCAATCGAACATTGGGCATGTGATAGGTGGAGAAAGAGAAAGCTACATAAGCACTCAGCAGATACTCATTTTCGGGTGAATAAACTGGAGTAATGTTAAATGAAATGCTTTGCACAAGGACACAACGCGCTGCTCGGTACTGGAATTGAATCAACGACATTACGGTCGTGAGCAGAACACCCTCACCACTGGGCCACGTGCCTTCACAAGAGCCAGACGGCTGCAACAGTAAAAGATATTTCATTAGCTTGCTGCACAGAAGTTACGTCCTTGCTGACAAGAGACTTCGTTTTAATCATTCGATTAATAGCGAGCACCAAAGTGGACTTAAATAGGATTAATGAAGAACCTTGAAGGTCGTACATATATCTAACATGAAACAAGAATTAGACCGAAACAATTAATTTTGTACGGCTGCTGAGTACAAATCTAAAATAAAATTCAAATTATATTTATCTATATTTTTTGTCTTGTCTAAAATTGAATTGTATTGTCAAAAAATGTTTCTTACCGATTTTTGAAACAGCAAACAAAGGAAAGCTTTGCTATTTTTTAAACCCTAAGTGGAAACAATAGCCGTGTTTATTTTAGATAAAAAATTAAAAGGGAGAAATAGTTTCTTCTCCACCTTCCATCTTCTTGCAACACTTAAAACAAAGGGAATAATAGCATTCAAACCAGAGAACTTTAATAACAATAATAATATTAATGATAATAATAGAAGGAAAACTAGAAAAGTCTGAAGTAAATTAATTACAAAAAAAAAATTAATGTTTTAATAAAAAGAAAAGGAACGTAAAGAAACTTAATCTAAACAGAAACGTCAGCAGAAAATTTAGAAACCATTAAGATTAAAGAAAATATTAACCCTATCTCAAGAGGAAGAAGGAAAATATAATCCATTTTAGTCTGGGTTTTTATGTTATATCTGTCGACCAAATGACACATTGTCAAGTATAACCTGGGCGACATTTCATTTCATATTTGCTATTTAAAGTTTTGAAAGATTTATATAAACCAACATGTTTGTGACATTTTATCATTTGTTCTGTTACATAAGTTTTCATTAAATTGTATGATGTTTGGTCATGTCAGTTAAAAGTTTGTACCATGTTCTGGACGATATTTCATTGTATGTCAGTTTGGCGGACGTTATTTGTATGCATGTACGTATGCGTGTATGTATGTATGTATGTATGTATGTATGTATGTATGTATGTATGCTTAGATACATACATACATACATACATACATACATACATACATACATACATACACACACATTCTTTATTAAAAGTTCTGTGGCGATGAAGAACGCATGCAGATCTAACGGGCTGGAAGTACTCAGTCACCGACCCGTGTTAGTCACAAAGTATTCTCCTTATCTTCTAAGACAGCGATGGAAATACGTTACTCTACGTATGTATGAGCAGCTCCATTATGGAAGATCATTGCTCAACCGATAATCAGAGACATTCTGGAAAATATGATTTACAAACTGTCTGTCTTTTCCTGTTTGGTATTTATTTTGGCGTGGTTAATGAATGTCCCCTTTCCTCTTTCAAAACCAAATATGGCGCTGGAAAGAATAGAAACGGAAAACAAAACTATTTCATGCGCTATTGCATAAAAGGAATGAATGTTAGCCTGAAAGATGTGTTGCACTTATTGTACGAGAAATGAACCAATAAGGTATCTTTCACAGAGATTCGATTTTGAGGTAATGATCAGCTGGATGAAGTTGAAAATGTTTGCACGTTTTTTCTGAAATAAGAAATCGAGAGAAGAATACAAGGAAGCTGGTGTAGATCTTGCCGACAGTTCTGAAATGCTTAAGGAATTGGAAAAGCTTCCTGTTCCGTTAAACAAGCGGTTGGTGATTCTGCTGACAATAGAAAGGTGGGCGATATGTTATTCTTGTAAGTATCTATGCTCCTACTCTAACCAACTCTGATAAAAAGAAAAACACACCCTTTGTCCAACTAAAAACTGTCTATGGAAATTTCCAAAGCCAGGCAAGATTGTTTTACTGAGACGCTATACTTCCAGGGTTGAAACTGGATTGACAAACGGGTGTTTTGGTGTGGAAAAGTTAAATTCCAACAGCTTCACTCTCCTAGAACTTTGTTGATAATAGTCTACACTGCCAGTACTCACTTTACACACAAAGGTGAGCATGGGACAGCATGGATGAAGCCAAGGTCTAAGGCTTGCAACTTATGTAATAATTCATAAAGACGATATCTGACATATCTGTTATATCAAGCCCTTCTAAGGCTCAGTGTTGAACGAACCATTGTTTAATGTGAGTAAAGTTGTGGATGGTGTGTAAAAGGAAAGGATAAATTTTAAAATATATATCGACGCTTGAATGTCTAAAAGATCCTTGTGTCGGGTAGGTTCTTGATAATCGTCATTCGAGCATAGGAAGAATTGACAACAGGAAGTGAGCTTCGAATGCGTTACTGAAACACTGGATTTCCTTCTGTTACATACTGTCACGGAGAACTAGTTTTATAAAAATGATGATGAGGCTCAAAACGTCTCTGCTCTCTTCACTAAATCAACAGAGGCTGCCGATCACTGGAATGAGCACTTTTCTGAACTCTTAAATTGTGAGTTTGTTGTGGCTGGTGTGGTAACTCACACCATTGGACAAAGACTTATCGTTCCTTCCATGGACGTATATGGGTGTGTATGGCCATGTGTGTATGTGTGTGTGTGTGTGTGT
>NC_068986.1:22849453-22857571 GCF_001194135.2 Octopus bimaculoides | reverse complement strand
TATATAACTATCAAAGGAGCAGTGTGGGTAGCCCCAGAGAGAGACATATTTCCTCTTTGGGAACAATATTCTTCAAATTAATCAAATCTTTTCTTGAACTCGTTGTCTTTCTTGCCTCTCAAGCCTCGCCCCACTCATCTTCTTTTCTACCTCCTCTCCTTTTTTTCCCCTCTTCTTTCCCTATGAACATATGAATGCAAGTGTACGAATGTGTGAGCAGTTATTTCTGGTTTCTCCTCTTTCTCCCTCAGTTACTCTCTATATCTCTCTGACGCTGTCCTCTCTCCTTCACGCTCTCTCTCTCTCTCTCCCTCTCACACACACATACACACATACTGAAGCCCATTTGTTAGTCATCATTAATATCACCAGAAGCAAAATCTGTTCATCATCATGATCATCATCACCACCATCATCATCTTCACCAATGTCGTTGTCATCGCCGTCATTTCTCCCCCTCATCGTCATCATCATCATCGTCATCATCATCATCATCATCATCATCATCATCATCGTCATCATCATCATTGTCACCAACATCATTACCATCATCGTCAAATACCATGATATTATCTTTATTTTCTATCCCAGATATATTGTCTGCCTTATATTGTTCTTGACACTTGTTCCTTAATAATTCTAAAGACTCCAAGCTTTTCGCCCTTTTTTCTCTTTAGTAATCCTCTATCACGAAACGACGAGCATTTACACGGGCACTCAACCTGCTAGAAATAACAGCCAAATTTCCCACATATCACACACTCTAAGTGTGAATAAAATACTGGATCGTCACGGCTGGAACACCTCCAGTAACAAGTCTGTTCAATCAGGGCTGAAGTGCAACAACAACAAGAAGGTGTCCCCATGGGGATATAATTAATTCTGAAATATTAATAGCTTACTGAAGTTAATACTGAATCATGGTAAATATAGGGTAGGCGTTGATAGAAATCATAAGGGCATTGAACTAAATGTCTTACAATGTTTAACCTCGTTTCCCCTTCCTTCTAAGGTTAAATCCCAACAGTCAACGTCACCTTTTAATTCTCCGCCCAAACCGATAATAATAAACAGTTCCTAAAATCATTCCTCTTCCCGCCACCCACGATGGCAACTCTTTGGAATTTCCTCTTCCCACGTCGACGTAATAAAAGGTACGAGCAAATGGGCGGAGAGCATCTATTTAGAGGCACGACCTGCTAGAAATAGCAGCCAAGTCTCTCTCTCTCTCAAACTGCACTTTATTGGCTTAAAAGAAATTAGGAAAGAAACAGGAAGGTTACATTGAACAATTCACTTCTAGATATACAAAAAATGAGATGGCCATGATTGGAATACCTATCATCACAGATCTGCTAATAACGATGAATGCTAACAAGTGTTATGGACATCATATATCTTCTAAGTACATTTTAAAGAGGAGATGCAATGGCCCAGTGGTTAGGGCAGCGGACACACGGTCATAGGATCGCGGTTTCGATTCCCAGACAGGGCGTTGTGAGTGTTTATTGAGCGAAAACACCTAAAGCTCCACGAGGCTCCGGCAGGGGATGGTGGCGAATCCTGCTGTACTCTTCCACCACAACTTTCTCTCACTCTTTCTTCCTGTTTCTGTTGTGCCTGCAATTCAAAGGGTCAGCCTTGTCATACTGTGTCACGCTGAATATCCCCGAGAACTACGTTAAGGGTACACGTGCCTGTGGAGTGCTCAGCCACTTGCACGTTAATTTCACGAGCAGGCTGTTCCGTTGATCGGATCAACTGGAATCCTCGACGTCGTGAGCGACGGAGTGCCAACATATTTTTAAAAAATGGAAATATAAAATAAATAATATAAAGAATATGTCGATATAAAAAATAATGTTATGCAAATATGAGATTATGAGTGTTATAAAAGCGGCTAACCTCGTGTTTTTTCAATAGAAAACCATGTAAAAATTTAGATTTTAAAACATGGAGTTTATTATGAGAGATTTAGTTGCTCTCTAGAGCAGGTCGAAAATTGGTGTGGAAGCTCTCGCCCTGAATCGGGTGTATGTCACTGCTTTGCTCAACATACATCAGTCTGTTTATGATACTTGTAAAATATTGAAACCACCCTCCACACATACACACACAACCTATTGAATGTAAAATGAATAAACCCCGAAAAAATTTTTAGCATAAACCATGTACTCATGTATTATTACATAAAGCATTTACTACATAAATCATGGAATTAAATAACGATAACTGTGAATATAGAAATTAGATACATGTTTGATAAATATATATTCAGTTGCAATGTGAAGAAATAAACAGTTGACAAACAACACAAGCATGCGCAGCTAAGAGCGGGGAGTGTCCGACTGGTTTCGACTCTCTTACGAATCATCAGGGATAGTTTAACTCTACGCTGAACTTTCAAAATTTTAAAAGAATAACTCTTCTTATGAAAAACAAACAATTTCTGTCTTTAAAAAGAAATTTATAGAATAGGATAAGGTCGATGACCGGGATTTAGTAACAAAAATACCAATGCGATGTCTAATTAAATGAATGTTTACAAGAAATTATAAATGATACATTTAATGAACCTTATTAAATATCGGTCGTCAACCTTGTGCCATAATATAGATTTTTATTACGTCAGAAGTAGTTTCTTCATGTTTTTCCTTTTAAAGATATATTACTCTTAATTTGAGCGGTTCAGAGGTGAAGTAAGTCATCCCTTAATGAGTATAAATAAATACGAAACTAGCTGGATATTGGTCTCTCTTCAAAGCAGAATCTCTGTGGTTTGTCTACAAGCAGTATTTTCCCAATGATATGAATACGTGTTTATTAAGAATATCGAATACGATTTTTTCTTTTTTTTTTATGAGGCAGGCTGGCAGAATCGTTAGCGCGTCGAACAAAATGCTTTGCAGCTCTTTACGGTTTAAGTTCAAATTCCGCCGAATTCAACTTTACCATGTATCCCTTCGTTTTTGATGTAAAAAAATACTAAGTAATCAATTTCTCCCCTCCCCTCAAAATTGTTGCCATTGAACTGTGCAACGAACTGGCATCCCGTTCAGGAGGTATGTTGTGATCTCAGTTATTTATACGCCATGGAAACCGAGTAACCTGCCTTATGAGTCCCAGAGCTGAAGCATATGTTATTTAAAAAATCTGATTTTCATCGCCATATTCATCAATGACCATGCCGTGCTGATAGTTTTGTTACTGAAATAAAGAATATTTATGATGCAATAAAATATATCCAGGACAATCAATAAACTTTCAATTAATTTCTGGATAGGGAACAGGAATAGCAAAACACAGTTGGTACTTTTACGTTGTAACTTTATATATACCAGTCTTATCGGCTAAAAATAGAAAATTTTCTTGTAAGGATGTAGTATATATACTTTTCGTGGGGCAGGGAAGTATTTGGTTTGTACCTTTTTATGAATGAAAATCAAAGTCAAAGAAAATGAACCGTCAAAACAAATCTTAGTTGATTCTGTTTAACTGGGTCACCATAAGGGAAAATGTTACCCATGCACTTTATTAACTTCTAAGAGAATAGGGGAAGCATGTCTCACAAACGACAATTACCCCTGTTGACTGTCCATGTTATATTTCAAATTTTGAGAGAAGGCCAGCAATTTCGGAGGAGTGGGCAAGTCGATACTTACTTTATCGACCCCGAAAGGATGAAAAGCAGAGTCGACCTCGGCGAAATTTGAACACAGAATGTAAAGACGGACGGAATGCCACTAAGCATTTTGTCCGGTGTGCTAGCGATTCTGCCAGCTCGTCCATGAAGCGATATTTATTCCATAAATTTACAATAAGCCTACATATCATGAGCCACGGTTTTCCTCTTCAATTCTAGAATGGGTGCTGGCAGTCAATAGTCTTTCTGACCCAAAACACAAAAGCAAATGTTCCACTCTGATTAAACTCTGACAGTGACAAGACATGGCAACAAGGCAATAATACACTACAAAAGCGATGTGCACATTCGCCACTTGAGCCCGACGATGCAAAGGTAGCATTCACTCAGATCATTTCTAGATGATAATGAGCATCCTAACATCTATTCACCTGGAGATCCAAACCGAGCCGGAACCAGAACCGGAGCCAGAGCGCTTCTATGAAAAACACTGGTTGTCATAGAATTAACTCAGTAAGTGGTGAGCTGCAAGTCCTCCACCCAACATACACACACACACACACACACACACACACGATTTTTCTTTGTTAATGCATTTTCCTGATACAGGCTTATACCCACGGGTGTATTTGTTTGTCGTTATATCTGTATTATGATAGCAGCATCTTCCGCATCTGCAGACACCGCCTTCTTGTGTCTCAGTTCCGGCAGAATATCCATCAATGTATCCGACTTTCACATTAAGAACTCCAAAGCTAAAACATAGAAACCGATGATTGAGGCACACTTCTGTTAGTATAATAGTTCCAAACGGCCCTGGTAGATGGTAATATGCTTGACCGCTTACCTCTGAAATAAGCAGTGTTAAACCACCACACCGCCAACATGCGTTCCGGTGGTGCAGTGAAAACAATGATGAACTTAATATTTCACTTATATTTCTAGTTCTGCAGTAAATGGTTCATTTTTGTTTCAAGCAATGACCCAATATTTTTAAACACTGAAATTGGTTTTCTTGCAAATCCGGAGAAAACTACGGCGTTGGATTTTGCTTCCTACAGCCCTGCTTTCTTTTTCGGTTCTTATTTTGATAAGAGCGTTTTATTCTGTTTTTATTTGCTTTTAAATGATATTGTTAAATTATTATTATTATTATTATTATTATTATTATTATTATTATTATTCAGGTCACTGCCTGGAATCGAACTCGGAATCTTGGGGTTAGTAGCCCACGCTCTTAACCACTACGCCATATGCCCGTGAGCAGTGACCTGAATAATAATAATAATAATAATAATAATAATAATAATAATAATAATAATAATAATAATAATAATAATAATAATAATAATAATAATAATAATAATAATAATAATAATAATAATAATAATAATAACATCGAAAAATACCTTAAGAATGAGAACCTAGGTTCGAAATTTCCCCAAGACACCTGATGAAGGCTGGAGAGTATATCAGCCGAAATGTTAACAACAAACAAGATGAGGACATATATCCGTCGAATGTAAATAATGTAAATAATGTACATAATTCCTCATCTCTTAAATATAGAACTGCAATAGGTGTCTAGTTGTCCCAGTAATAATTTACAGATATAATTCTCAAGTGAAACTTAAGTGAATTAGCAAACCTGGATATGAAAATAATGAAAACAATAACTGCATTTAGAATCCAATCCTGAAAAACTCTCACAGACAGACAAACAGGGAGGTAGGGGAATCTTCTTCAAATAGAAAACTAATACAAAATACTTTATGTAGGACTACAAAAATATCTGCTAAATGATAGAGGGAAACTAATACAAATAGCTGCAAGTGATGAGAAAACAGAAGCTGTTTTTAGTTTTCAGGAAAGCAAACATATATAAAACAGAAGCTAAACTAACAGGCAGCTGTAAGGAGGATGAATGGAGAAACAATTATAGAAAGTATTTTAAAAATACAATAAATTAACTGTCTGTATAACCAACTTACCAAAAATGTGGACAACTACTGCTTTCGTAGTCCACCAACCTAATGACCCGTCGTGAATTGTGGATATTAGGCAATTTAAAAGTCTTAAGAAGCCTGATCGTCTGGCTTGCATCATGATATAAGCGACCATCAGCCGCTTATATCATGATGTACTGTCCGTGTTCAAAAATCTCTGTTCCGAGCCGACCGAACGAAGAGAATACGTTGGATACATCTGATGATGCAGTAGAAATTGCGCTACCATGTGTATGTCCGTATTCCTGAAATGTGAGGCGGCTTGAGACCAGAGCATGCCAGTCACTGATGGGTTAAGGTTTGCTCTACATCAGGGTCCCTGGCTCTAATCGGATATTTATCATACAGTGGTTTGTTTGGCTATATTTTTTTTTATCTGTTATGCCATTTTAAATTGAGGACTGCATTGTCATTTGAAAATGTATAGGGTGTCCATAAAGTCCCTTTACAATATTGAGTTTAAATGTATGAAAGTTGTAAAGATAATTTATGGACAATCTGTAGATCTTTATATACTAAATTAGTTTTGCATAGTTGTCGGTCCTTAAGTGACAGTAGATCCAGCTCATAAGTCGACAAATGAAATTGCTGTCCTCATTACCAGGTGCTAGCTAAGGAACTTAAAAGTCTCCTCTCCCAGCCATATCAGACGAAAACACAAAGATTTATTCACAGTAACAACAGCAAGCATTAAACAACCAAAAAGTACCCCCTCACAGTAGCACCACCCCATCCACTTATGAAGATAAGGATTTGATGGCGGTGGATTTGGATGTTCAAAATTCTACCTCAGTTTTTCAGTTTTACTTTGTTATTTTTGGTGTTGTTTTAGTGTTTTTGTTAGTGTAGAAAATATGTCACGTGTGTTGTAGTATTTTGTCAGATGATGTTTGCGCTTCATATGTACAGTGTGTGATCGTGTAGAGTATACGCTTGTGGATTGTGTTATATTAACGGATTATCATGGCATAGAATGCGAGTTGTGAAGGCACGTGACCTAGTGGCGAGGCCATTCCCTCGGTCCAGGAATCGAAACCACGATCGCAAGATCGTAGTTTCGATTCCTGAACTGAAGCTGTGTTCATCAGCAAAATACTTCACTTCACGTTGCTGCAGTTCTTCATTCACTTGTAAATGCGCAATTCTACAACGGACTGGCGTCCCGTGCACAGGGAATGTTATGATCTCGGTCACTCATACATCACGCGACCCTAGTAACCAAGCTTATGTGTCTTAAGATTCAAGACAATAAAATCCTGGGGTTGATGATGATCATGATCATGGAACATATATGAGGTCATATTGTTTGTCAAAACCAACTGAGGTAAGCAAATAATGAACAAAATTGAAAAATTAACAGACAAAAAATTCGAAATGAGTTTAGCAGAAAAGGAGTTATCTAATTTTATGAACTACCAAAAATTCATAAATCTACAGATATCCATAACAGATTCAGAGAACCTACATACATGATTCCCAAGCTCGCTGATTTAAAATTATGCCTTAAGTTTTGCCGAACTGACCTCAAGGAGTCCCGTTTAAGGGGAATGTTGCGAATTTGGTTGTGTATATGGGATGGCAGAATCGTTACCGTTCCGGGTAAAATGCTTAGCGACGTTTCCTCCGACTTTACGTTTCGAGTTCAAACGCCATCGAGGTTGACTTTTCCTTTTATCCTTTCAGGGTCAATAAAGTAAATACCGGTTGAAAACTGAGGTCGATGTAGCCGACTTATCCACTCACCCGCAGTTGCTGGCCTTGATCCAAAAATTTTGAACCATCATTATGATTATTTAGTGCAGCGATACGATCGTTTCCCCCAAAGCTTCCGTTCGGTATCGAACAACTAAGATATACAAACCAGACAGAATCTAACTCAATAAATCTAATATTCATTCATTCTGGCTGAAGATATTAAAACCGGATGGAAATAGAATTAGTTTTCATTTTGTTTCCAGTGGTTTCTAGAGTCATACTATGAGCAAAGATAAACAGAAATAAATCTTACTAAACAAGTATATAAGAATATAAGAAAATATATTTAGCAGATTTTTAAACAAATAAAATCTCAAGTCAGCATAACATAAGGAGAACTGCATCTTGGGATTTTCTCTTAGTTTAGAGTGCTTTTAATTATAATGCATAATGCCAATTCAAAAAGGACATTGTATTAAACAAAAGGAAATATACATTCATATGTATAAATATGCGCGTATGTATAAATATATATTTGTGTATGTGTGTATATGTGTGTGTGTATGTATTATATGTGTATGTATATATATATATATGTGTGTGTAGGTATATATATATATATATATATATATATATGTATGTGTGTATGTATATATGTGTGTGTATGTATATGTGCGTGTATGTATATATGTGTGTATGTATATATACATATATATGTATATATATATATATGTATATACATATGTATATATATATATACATATATATATGTGT
>NC_068986.1:22848647-22848907 GCF_001194135.2 Octopus bimaculoides | reverse complement strand
TTTCTTATTCGTTGAAATGTTCTTTTCTACTCTCTCTTTACTTTTTTACTCTTTTACTTGTTTCATTCATTTGACTGCGGCCATGCTGGAGCACCGCCTTTAATCGAGCAAATCGACCCCAGGACTTATTCGTTGGAAGCCTAGTACTTATTCTATCGGTCTCTTTTAGCCGAACCGCAAGTTACGGGGACGTAAACACACCAGCATCGGTTGTCAAGCGATGATGGGGAGACAAACATGGACACACAAACACACACGCA
>NC_068986.1:22845684-22847665 GCF_001194135.2 Octopus bimaculoides | reverse complement strand
ACCTGTATGTATAGGTGGATATCTGGGTACAGGACATTGCAATATATATATATATACGACGGGCTTCTTTCAGTTTCCATCTACCAAATCCACTAGAAAAATTATGTGTGTATGAACGCTGTGAGGCACGAACTTGAAAGGGACGAAGTAGTTCGCGTGTTTGCTCGGCGACAGCCAAGGAAGAAAAGGATTATTGACCGGAAGCATGTGACCATGCCGGTATAAGGGGAAGAGAGAGAGTGGTAGAGGGAGAAACAAAGGTCGGTTCGAGACTATAGTAGAAGACATTCGGCCAAGGTGCCACGCAGTAGGACTGAACCCGGAACCATGTTGTTGGTTAGCAGGCTACTTACCACACAGCCACTCCTGCGCCTATACATACACACACGCGTTCGATTATGTATGAATGTGTGTGCGTGTGTGTGCATGTATGTTTATATGTATGCGCGTCGTGTGTGCGTGTGTTTACTGGAATATTGCTTACATTAATAATTTACATCAGAATACATAATGCAATGCATCAACCTCGTTGCATTTCTGAGCAAATGAGTTAATTTTGTACGCCTCGGCTTCCCTCTCTGTGACATACATGGATAAGATCAGCACGGGATATTACCAATGGTAGATAAGTGCTGTATCCAGAGCAGATATTTTAAACTGGCTTAAATCTACAATGTCTAAAGCAATGAACAGACCTATGAAGCCATGCAATTATTTATCTGCGTATTTGGGGTTGTGAGAGGTGCATATGTGTGGGAGAACCAAAATATCGTTTCCATACGAACATTTTTGTTAGCCACACGTGTAGATCTACTTCCAAACTTGCTTTCGTATAATTACGTGTGTGTGTGTGTGTGTGTATGTGTGTGTGTGTGTTTGTGTGTGTGTGTGTGTGATGCGTGTGCGTGTGCGTTTAACATACATAGAACGTCGTATGCATGTAGATACCCGTGCTTAGACAAACATGACCTCCTTTTTACCTTCAAAGCCAACATCTACTCACAACGCAGTCTCTCCATCACAATCCTTACCCCATACGATCACTGTCTAATCAAATCACATCTGCTTCTGAAAATACTTTGACACTAGAAACTAATAGGTCGGGGTCTCGCAGATTCCCATCGACTTTTCCTGGTGTCACATGAGCTCCCAACTTACATACAGACAGACACACACGCAACACTCGAGACGATTGGCTGAAACGTAGGATGAAACAATCATCCTTCCTTTGCACTTCAGTCTATCAAACAGCCAACCTTTTGATTCATGCAACTGAAAAGAGGAAGAATATTATTTAATACTGAAGAAAGATCACCGATTGTTATCAGCGGGAAAGTTTAACCCAGAGTCATATATCAGCAAAATAACCACTAGGAGAATGAACAGTATGTTCGTGTATCATACGGTCAACAAACTCGCCCCCAATTCTGAAATTGGCAACCGGAATTTCTGGTTCGTGATAGATCGTATCTCTGTGTCCATTGCCGGATTGTTTTACCAGTCATGCCTCAAGCGAGATGGTTCTGCATGTAGCATTTGTGCAAACATTCGTTGCATTTTTAACATTACGCTCACAATTACGATAGTTCCACTCTTGGACTCCTTTTTTTCCATTCTATCTGCTGCAATATCCGTTCAGCGTATGATAAGACTCTTACCATCACTCTAATCAAGCAAGGCGGAATACCGTCAACTTTCTCGTACAATCTCCCATTTTGATTGAGATGTGACTCGTAAAGCAATTCCTCAATGTACGTCGAGATATTTTTGGTTGCAAACCAGTAACCTTGGCTCCCATTTTTCGTACGCTGAGGAAGGGTAAATACCCAGAAACTCGAGTCAAAGACTTTCTCTATTCCCGAGCGTTAAACTAATACATCCTTTTGTTGTTTACACCACCTGTCCTCGTCTGTTGTTTTTTTCGTAAATTCTCCCAAATATATATATATATATATATATATATATATACATATATATACAG
>NC_068986.1:22838527-22845603 GCF_001194135.2 Octopus bimaculoides | reverse complement strand
CAGAGATAGATAGATAGATAGATAGATAGATAGATAGATAGATAGATAGATAGATAGATAGATAGATATCTTCCCCAATGTCATCAAAACAACACATGGAGTCTATGGCAGACAGAATAGTTGTGATACTCCACAGGTGTCCATTAAAAGTTATGCATTCCATCAACGCTGGTTTATTATAGTTTGAGAAGCAATATAAATACTTACAACCACATCCATATGTAAGATAAGCGTTTTATAGGTTGGTACGATGGAGAATAACACGATAGAAACAAATCCTAGTCAAGATTATTTACAGATGTACACCTTACTTATCATAAACAATTTTGCCTTTTAAATGTCTTTTATTCTATTTTCGTAATATATAGTAATGATAATATTCCCTTGTTTCTTAAACAATTATAGTTATTGTAATTGTTCTTATTGTTTGGTGCGTTTCGCAATTTCTGTACATGTTCAAACTTTTGCACAGATTCCTCATTTAATCTTGATAATTATTGATGTTCAACAAGAATAAACGCCGGTCTTTAATTGCTACATTCGCGCCGCCTTAATAGGATCGGCCGAATTAATAAATAACAAACCAAACAGAACGTTATAGCTATGGCTGTCTTCTGTATGTTTTAATAATTTCAGAATTGCTCAGACTTGTGAGTTTCCTCTTCTTTCGGTGTTGTTTATTCAGATGTCAGCTGCAAGCATTCTCGAAAGCTCTCACTGAAAGCCTTTGTACGTGACGTCTCTAGCTTTGTATCGAATGAACTTCCTTCCTGATAGTACAGATATATCTACCAGTTGACAGGCATTCTTTGTCGCCTTCAAAATCAATATCTGGTACAGAACCAGCGATATTCGTTCATCCAACCATTTTCCTCCGCCCTCTATTCCTGGGAGGTTCGTGTCCTTGTAGAATAGAGTCCTCGGGCACCACCTTCATACAGTTCTATCAGTAGCAACCGTCATTATAATTTCCGGATACGTTTCCAAATATGACCAACTAAGACTATTGGTATCATCCAACCATCTCGTTTTTGGTCTGTCCCTAGGTCTCCTGCAGGTTGGCTCGGCTTGAAGAATCTGTCTTGCGATTCTTTCCTGTGACATTCTAATAACATATTCGTAACACTGTAGCTGTTGCTTCTCAATGCTGATAAGAAGCAGCTCGACCTGGACAGACGCTTTGATCTCTGACCCATGAACCCTGTCATTATTTATAAGATTGACCAAATGAGTTATAACTTGACCATGATTGACCAGTATCGAAGACTAACTTTTACTATTTATTGCCTATTTACATGCTTTCATAATTTTATAGAATCTAATGGATGAATTGGCAAACAGTGATTCTACAATTGATTTCAGTACGGGGTATCTTCGGCAAGTGTCTCTTACCATAGTTCCTGATTAATCCTAGCCTTACACGGGAAATTTAAGTGTACGGAAACTGTGTACACTCGTCAGTTGAATTATACATGTTCTTGGAAGATAGTCACCTAGTTTTAGTACTTGTGTATTTCTTTATTGCCTACAGGGGGGTAAACATAGAGGGTGCAAACAAGGACAGACAAAGGCTTTAAGTCGATTACATCGACCCCAGCAGGTTTTAATAAACTTTCTTCAGTATTACCTACACAGGAGTCTATATCTACTCTAGCTAATTCCACACAGTCTTCTACTGATATTAACCCTCTTCCACCTTCCTTTCTAGGTAGGTATAATCTTGCTACTTCTTCCCTTGGGTGGAGTCCTCCATTCATATTGAATTCCTTCTAAGTTCTTCTGCCTAGCTTTGCTAATTCAGTTTTTCGTCCCTTCTACAAAAGCTGCTGAGTATCTAATTAATGATACTGCCCAAATATTTACAGCCTTCACTAGTTCGGACCATTTAACTTTGACTTGCTTACGCACCCGTAACGTAGCGAAGGGGTTCAGCAAAAATAACAGAGTCAATACCAGACTTTACAAGACTAAACCCTACAACGCTGTGCTCCAACATGACCGCAGTCCAGAGACGGAGACAGGTCAAAGATAAATGCTAAAACTTCTCTTGATGACTTCTATAGTCTTTTATTATATGAAATTGGTGCGTTTCTTTTACTACCATATGTAAACCTCCTCTTACTGCTGTGTATAAACTCCTCTTCTACCATATGTAAACTCCTGTTATGCCGCCATTAACTGCACCTTACTTGTACACATTATGTTTTAAAACTTTGAAAGCAAATAAGAGACACGGATGGATTTATCTAGAAATTCCTTCCTAATTGTAAAACTGAGTCATTTGTTTTACTATGTAATCAGTCAGGAAGCTCTGGGTCGTGATTTAGTCCATTGATATGAAACTACCGAATACTTTTAAAAGCGTTGGTGGGAAGCTTGTTCGCAATCTGTCGCTGTTGTTGTTATTATCGTCGTTGTTGTAGGTGTTGATGGTAGCTGTGGTGGTTGTGGCGGTGGTGGTGGTGGCTGTAGTAGGTGGGTATCTATTTTTAAAATTTCATCTCAAACAATTTTCATGTTTCTCCATTCCTCGTTCTGAGCAGGAGGAAATACAATTTTAACTGAACACCAGACAAGACTTCGTCTTCCTCTAAATTTGGTTTTTCTATTCAAAACACGTTTTATTCATGCATTACCACGCGAATGTTTCTTTTAAAATTATATTTACGTCCATTACGTTTTTGCATCCAAAATGGCTACCACACATAATTATGCTATACGATAAAACAACGCAGTGGCAAAAAAAAGGTAGAACAAACTTAAAATACACAACTATACGAACAAAAGGAAGAACAAAATGAAGAGAATAGTGAACAATTGACTGAAGAAAATGTTGCAAATACCCAAATAAATCATTTGGAATCTAATGGCACTGAATGGCAGCATTAATAGCGGTAGCGACTCACAGGAGATTATGAATACTTGGGACCCGTATATACGAAGGATTGCTGAAAAGTTTCTGGCTTTGGGTAAAAGAAAATACAGAGGATCAAGTAGTCATGATTTCTATTCAACGTATTCCCCTCTCAGATTCACACACTTATTGCAGCTTTCCTTTAGTTTTTCTAAGCCCTGCAAAAGAACTTGGGGAGGTTGAGCCTCCAACCAGGCCTTTTGCGATATCCTTAAAGCCAGGAACTTTTCAGCACCCCTTTGTATAACAGCTGTGTGAAAGCTAATATTACTTCCATACAAACTGAACAAATGAAATTTTTGGTTCTATCACAGTAACATGAAAAATAATATGTAGAGTGGAGAATTGTGTAAAGCCCGACAGCGCTTCTTTGCAACATGATATAATCCAGAAGAGATCGAAGAGAAAAGTTATTTATATCTCTGCTTACGGAAAAACAGAAGAGGATTAAATTTTCCTTCACATTAAGTCGTTCAACAAGCTCTCCACGACATATCAGGAAAAATTAACTCAATTGAATAAAGGCAAAAGCTATGGCACTATTTACTGTGTCTTTCAAACAAAAGACGCAACCAAAACATCGGCTGAAATTGTCAAACATGCCTCTGACTATATATTTGTGCCTCAATACATGGGAATCATAATAAAAGATATTGAACTCAATGTAGTTTCATTGCTAGTTGTAACTTTGTGTTACAGTATGGGACAGTGGTCAAATAAAGCTTAACGAAAAGCTACCTGTGGTAAGGTTGCTTCAAAATGGACCTGCAAGTTTTAATGCTCCCTGAAGATCACAGAAGCATGCAAGAATTGTACTTTGTAGGAGGCACCGAGGCAATAAAACATGAGATTAATGATAAGAGTGGAAAAACTAATTATCGGAGTAAAACACATCTTAGAGATAAATACTCAGAAGAACTGGAAAGACTAAGTAAAAACAAAGTAAACGAAAATAATGATGAGTAACAACGAAAAGAACGACAAACCACACTTTCGGAAGCACCATTTTCTAAAACTCTGGGAATAACAAAGGAGATATCTTAGGCCCAGTATGCTAAGTAGATGAGCAAATACCTCGATTCCTAACAGTACCAATTTGTAGTACCAAAATTATCGTGAGACGAGAAAGCAGCAATAATTACAGAAGAAAATTTCCAAATGCTCGATGAAAATGCGAATTTATAAAGAAGAGAGGAAATCAAAGAAAAAGAAGACTCAATATAAGCAACATATGAAGAGGAACAATTTCATTCAAATGACAGCGAAATTACACTTCAGAAAAATAATGAAGAACAAGAAAATAATGTAGAACAAGAAAATAATGAAGAAGAATTGAATTTCAAAGGTCTTTGAAAATCAATCAAAAAGTTAATTGACAAAAACTACGCAAGCTCTCGAAGATGTTGATATGACCCAAAAACAGAATATAAACAACATACAAAAGATAGATTGTTAATAAACTTAAAACTAAGACATTGTGCCCAACTTAAAAGAGAATAACTTAAAGTTGGTGTTTTTCGACGCCAAATATCTCAACAAAAATATGCTTACCAGTGGATTTGGTTGCACTCAGATTCCATTTGGTAAATGAGAAATGGTTAAAGGAATGGGGTCGTAGAGTACCCTAATTCAACTTAGGCAGAAATCTTACATGGTTTTCTTCTTTAAATTACATCGTTTTAATTATAGTATTTATTGTACATTTTTGATTTAAGCACAATCATATGTATCTATGCATAAATATATATGTGCATATATGTATGTGCTTATGTGTGTGCATGTGTGTATGAGTGTGAATGTGCGTGGATTTATGGATGCCTTTAAAATTCTTAATACGTTCTCCCTAAATATTGTATTACGTTTCGGAACCTCTTTCATAATTTGCAAACTTTTTTCTCTCACTCTACGTTACTCTTTCTTTCTCTCTATCTCCCCAGTGATAGTTTCCTGTTGTTTGTGTCTCCTTGAGTCGTTATCGGTAATAGAGATCATTATTATTATTATTATTATTATTATTATTGATAAGGCGGCGAGCTGACAAAATCGTTGGTACGCGCGGGCTTAGCGGCATTTCGTCCGTCTTTACGTTCTGGATTCAAATTCCACCGAGGTCGACTTTGCCTTCCATCCTTTTAGAATCGATAAAATAAGTACCAGTTGAACACTGGGATCGATGTAATCGACTCATCTCCTCCCTCAAAATTGCTGCCGTTGTGACAAAATTTGAAACATTTATTATTATTGAGTGAGAGAATAGCGCATGTCATCAAAGTGACACTGGCGTACAAATATACGTAGCTTAATATACTCATCATGACTACCCGTCTGATAAGGGTACCAGGCACATGCATCACAACCATATGTGCGCGACATGGTTACCTCTTATCAAGATAAACAGCGTATGACCTTGCAAGTGGAGCCCAGTTACAAATTCTTTCGGGTTGAGTAGCCCATCCTGCTCAAAAGGTCCCTGAATAAAGTTTCTTTAAGGATGATGAACAAAACACCTATGTTTCCAGAGGTGAATTATCCAAACCCCAAAGAATTCCTCTCAACACATGACTACGATGCTCCCCCACTACTTCTGCTTGTGATCAGAGATGCACAAATCGCCAGCCACTAAGGGACATGCTCATTCGGTTAATTTCACGTAACTGACGTATTGAGCAGAATATTTGCTGTAGCCCATCTTTTTATATCAAGACAAAACATGTATATGATAACAGTTCCAATCAGTTAAGCCATGAGAACCACTGCCTGGTACTGCATCGGGGCACTTATTATTTGATGAAAACTTTCAGATTATTTTGTTGGGTATGATGGGAAGCGTCAGCTGTCCACAGCCAGCATATTAAGGTGACACTTGTTTACTGGTCATGCTTCAAGAACCCTGCGAAGAATTCTTGCAGTTCCAAGCAATGCAGGTGTTTTATCTTTATATTTGTACCAATCTTTTTTAGCCATGCTGGAAGTTGAACGCTGATACTTCCGAGTGCACACCAGTTGCTATTAGGGCCACGTCTACTCTCCTCATTGACCATAACTTTCGTATTTTCCACTTCAAATCGTCGTAGTTGTTCAGTTTTTCTTCTTCCTTTTTGATCCTGTTGTCACCTGGACATGCTATGTCGATTATCATGCATGTTCTTTCTTTTCTATTCACCACAACAATGTCCGGTTTCCGATGCCTGGTCAAATGATCGTACTGAATCATTGCATCTTTCAGGATTTTGCTGCCTTCATTCTCACTGACTCCTTGCTTAATTTTAACAACAAAATTCCCTAACAGAAGGAAACGCTACGCAAGAGCAGCCAAGGAATCCCTCAGATCCCGAACTACCCTCTACTCACCAGGCGTTCTTTAGCAAGTCCTCTTCTCTCTTTTGTACTCCCCAGCCCACCGAACCACAGGCCAATTCCTTTAAAAGATTAGCAATAAAACATCTCATTTCCATTTGCATATACATCCGGAATTAGAGTAAGCACTGTACGAAAGAAATTCTTTAATCTGGAAAGGAATACTTAAATATCGACTAAGAAAGCTCCAAAGGAGACTGCGGGAAGTTTAAACACATTAAAACGTACAGGAATTTAATGAAGGTGGGGAAAAGAAAGGAGAACTAGAACTTATTAATTAAGTGTAACCCAAATAGCCTCTGCTTTTCTCAGCGTTTTCATTAAGTTTTAAGTTATTAAGCAGTTTTTAGACTATAATCCTTGAAATGGAATTGTCAGCAATTCCATTTACCCTACAAGCAAAATATCATATTCAATTTCAAGTAACACTGCTGAGAAAGAAATAATTGTGTGTTTATGCAAAAATTTAAAGACCCGATGTTCTTTACTTGTTTATTTTTATTCGTTTTATTTTGTTTATTACTTTATATATTTTGTTTTGATTATTATATATATATATATACTTTATATTTTTCTTTTTTTTTTATCAATGATCTCTCTCTCTCTTTCTCTCTTTCTGTGTCTGTATGTATGTGTGTGTGTTGCGTGTAAGTATATATATGCGTGAGAATGTGTTTGAATATGCGTCCGTGTACGAGAGTGCGAGTTGAAAATTATAATACATATACTCACACACATACGCATATATATAAATATATATATATATATATATATATACAGTTATACACACACACACACACACACA
>NC_068986.1:22833052-22838245 GCF_001194135.2 Octopus bimaculoides | reverse complement strand
ACACACACACACACACACACACACACACACACACACACACACACACACACACACACACACACACATACAGTCACCGCAAAGAAATTCAAGCAAGTACAAATGCACACATAACGATTCATGTGTACTTGAAACTAAAGCAAATGGATCCTCCGTCGCTTTTCGAGATGAGTATTCGATTGGTTGATCATTGGAACAACGTATTAGAGATTGGGTATTCCACAAACATGCGTAATCTTAACGCAATCCTCATGCCAAATCAGCATGACACAGTGTGTAAGAGTACAATCCATCTAACCGGATTCCGCACAGTTTCCGTTTACACAGTTTTACTCGCTCAGTTTACATCGACTGGATGCTCTAGTAAAAGACACTTGCCCAAGATACCGGGCTATGAAATCGAGCCCGAGATCTTGTGATTACAAAGTAAGCTTTTTAACCAATTCAGCCATCTTGGTCCACGAATATACACACGGGCACACACACATACATACATACATACATACACGTACATACATACATACATACATACATACATACATACATACATACATACATATATATATATATATATAGGGAGACTTCACAAAAAACAAAAGACGAAGACAGGTGGTGTAGACAACAAACAGATGTATTAGCATAACGCTCGGGAAGTGAAAAAGTCTTTAACGTTTCGAGCCTACGCTCTTCCACAGAAAGGAACACAGAAAGAAACAAGGAGAGAAAATAAAGAATGTGTAGTGGCTAGCGATCTATCATGGCGAATGATGTGTGTGTGTGTGTGTGTGTGTGTGTGTGTGTGTAAGTATATATGTATCTATGTATGTATATATGTATGTATATATGTGTGTATATACGTGCATTTTTTAGGCTAAAAAGAGAGGAGAAAAATCTTTCTGCTCAATCAGAGAGAAAAAACGGGATGCATGACTTTTGCTGACCCTACTGACGCTGGCAGCTGAGAAGCTAGGAAGAAATAACAATTAATGGGCTTTTCGCAGTAGGAAGCAACATCAAGATACCGTGTCATCCTCAGAACCAGACCAGACACTTAGAGTATGGATACTGCCAACAGAATGGACTCCGCTAAATCCAATGAAGGATTAGGCAGTAGTATTAAACAGAAGGAAAACGAATTAAGTTTACCGACCTCTTTTTCTAGGTTGGCATGCGTTGGACGGGTTTCACGACAACTCATCACGCGCTACGACCTTCCATCTCGATATTTATGCAGTTATTCTTCGTCTTGGGACCAGCCTCACAACATCCCGTCACTCGCTACGACCCTTCTTCTCACGGTACATGCTACACTTCTTCGTCTCACTATGGCCAGTGGCTATCGTTTGGACGCTATCTGAGATCTTTCGACTTCTCATCCAAACAGTAACAAATAAACGCCACTTGATCCTTTTGTTATATCTGTCGTTATTTTTTACAAGTCTTTTATTACCTCCGCCTTAGCTTGTTTGTTTGTTTGTTTGATGGTCCGTGGACAAGATATCTCAAGAACCGCTGAATGGATTCGGATGAAACTTTCAGGGAGGTTTGGCCTCGTGACTAGCACGAACTGATTAGATTCGAGGATCGTTCCGGTACCGGACAAGGATTCTGGATTATTTTTCCTGTTTTATTTTACGTTGCTCCAACCGCTCGGCTGGCAAAAATGAGTGATGTTGCGATAAACTGGCATCCCGTTCAAGGAGGAAATATATGCATCACGAAAACCCTAAAACCATCCCTTTATCCAATACATATATATCCTTTCTGTGTTTTTTTTGTGTTTTTTTCGCTCTCTCTCCGTTTTTTTACCTCTTAATCCTTTCTGTTGAAGAGCATAGACTCGAAACGTCGAAGACTTTTCAATTCTTCCTGAGCGTTAAACTAATAGACCTGTTTGTTGTTCCTTCACCGGTCTTCGTCTTTTGTTTTCTGCAAATTTGAACTATACATGCATACATATATATATGTGTGTGTGTGTGTATGTGTGTGTGTATGTGTGTGTGTGTGTGTGTGTGTGTGTGTGTGTGTGTGTGTGTGTGTGTGTGTGTGTGTGTAATGGATTTTCTCTTCGAAGACGACCTATGACCATTCAGCTTTGTCGAACTACCTGCACAAGTAATTTGTTTATAGGAATCAAACGTTTGTGCCGCAAATTAGCTCACCCCCTCCATCAGATCAACGTTGTCTGAACAGATGCTTTGTGTGCCACGCGCCAGATGTAGAAGTGATCGCAGGGCAACGTAAGATGAAGTGTTTTGCTCAAGAACACAACGCACCACTCGGTCTAGGAATCGAAACCACGATCCCGAGATCGTGAGTGCAATACCCTAACCAATATATATATATATAGCAAATAAGTAATAAGGATGTCCAGGTATTAGTGCATTGCGACCGTTTCAGGCGGCTCCATTTAATCGATCAGTGTAAGTATTATATCAATTTGAAATACACCGCCTTCCTCGGACGCATAAGATCATATAGGTTTTCAACATACAAAGCATGTAATTCTTTTATTCTCTAGTTCTGATGAGAAATTTGCTATAAAAATTATAATGGAGTATCCTGTATGTTGAAAACCTATATGATCTTATGCATCCGAGGAAGGCGGCATATTTCAAATTGATGTAATGCTTGCATTGATCGAGCAAATGAAGCCGCCTGAAACGGCCGTAACGCACTAATGTCTTGACATCCTTGTTACTTATTTGCTTTTTATTCACCTTACTTCGAGCTGTGCAGATAATACCGGACTGATTTGATGTCTCAACTTCACTCTGTGTGTGTGTGTGCGTGTGTGTGTGTGTGTGTGTGTGTAAGCATTCATTTCGATACTTAAAGACATCCCAGCATTTTTAGTTGCACTTCAAATTTGAGTTTAGGCAGGAAGTCAATATGATCGTTAACTGTGTGTATCTGTCGAGGCTGAGTAAACCTAAGACGCATATATCACTTCAGGAATTTTCAGGCGGAGACAACTTAACATAGTGATAAAGTTTCCAGTTACAATCCTGCCAAGGGATTTCTATAGAGAGTAAGAAGGCTTAAGTGAACTAAGTCTGCGAGCCGGGTAACAGAACCAGGAATACTGTCAGTTTGTTTCCCTTAAAAGTTAACCAGACCATAGGAGGGGACATTGGTTGTTGCAAAGAGAAAAAACAGAAAGGAGCGAAAAGGGTGAAAGTCTGTAAAAGATAATTAATTAATTATAATTAATTAAGTGACTAATTCAGTTTAGAGTCGCGAAAGTATGCAATATAGAGAATAAAGAAAAAACTATGTTAGGGAAAGACAGAGACAGAGAAATGGAGACCATTGTGAATATGAAGGGGGGAGATGAAGAATGTGAAGAAGAAGAAGAAGAAGAAGAAGAAGAAGAAGAAGAAGAAGAAGAAGAAGAAGAAGAAGAAGAAGAAGAAGAATGTGATGATGATGATGAGGAGGAGGAGGAGGAGGAGGAGGAAAAGGGGAGAAGGGGTTGAATCTTAAAACATATAATGCTTTTATTTCCCATAAGATGATGTCGACAAAAGTTCCCTATCATTTCTAACACGTGCATACAGACAACACACACACTGACACACACACACACACACACACACACATTCATACGCGCGCGCGCGCGTACATACTTGCTAACGCACACACGATATACGATTTCACACATCCACATCCGGACAGACTGAAACAAGAATTAGGGAACTTAACAGTTTCACATATCACAACAGTACAGATACCCTCGAGAACTGCGAGGTCACCCTTCAATTCAAGTTGTTATGTGTGAAATTGAACCTTGTTTTCTCAGCCAAAGAAATTTAAAAAAAAAAAAAAAAGCAACAACAAAAACATACGCCCTTACGTAAATTGATATGGTGACACTCCTTTATGAAAACCAGGAGAAAATAGAAACTGCAGCTCAAAAAATAAATACATTACCGGAATCGTTATTTGATCTAGCAAATTTGTAATGTCTTGAGGAAAGCCAGTTCAAAATAGGCTATTTAAACACACCCGGATAACTAAAACTAAAACAAAAATAAAATTGTCAACGGCGATTTTGAAACGAAATTGCAAATTTCCTGACCATATGTCGATCAAATCTGAAAATAGACAAGGCAGCTTTTAATATGTTTCAGTGAGTTCGGAAGCACCATCCTGGGCAGTAATATGAAAGCATGTGGTTCATACAGATTGGTTTTGTTTTGCTGAAGTAAATGGAGATTGTCTCCCCTTCAAATACACACTTTTCTGTCTGGGTCAACAAGAACTGTATCGCTGCAAGCGGTATTAAATCATAAGGAATTGCAGTACTTTTATACGTCTATTATTTTCTACTGTTGAGTTTTAAAGGTTAAATATTTGAAACTTCTTATTCAAAAAAAGGAACTCGTGAATGAAGCTCTGTGAATTTTTGGAGTAGGGAGTCTACAAAATAAAGTTAAACAATTGTTGTGTCTCACTGTATTTGACATTAAACTGTTGAAGAAATTCCAGGCAAGAATGGAAAATTCTAGACCAGTATTTTTCAAACCGGTGTCAACATATGCTGCTGACTGTCATATTTACAACTGTAAAAGATGTGAACCGTTGATAAAATATTTCAAAGATGTGAACCGTTGATAAAATAAAAATCTCAATAAAAAACAAAAGAGAAGTCATTATTTCAGAAGCGATGCAACTTACAATGTAACTAGACAGCAAACCTTGTGGAATAGGATCAATGCAAATTGGGATTCAATTAACGAAGGAGATTATCGAATCGAAAGTCAACCAATAACGGTGTGGATAAATTATTAGATGCAGGCGTGATTGTGTGGTTGTGAAGCTCACTTTGCACCCAGGTGTTTTCAGATTCAGTCTCTCTACGCGGTATCATGGCCAAGTGTCTTCTACAGTAGTTCCTGGCGCTGACAGACACCTTCTGAGTGAATATGGGAGAAGAAAACATCATATATGTATACATAGACGCAGGCGTGGCTGTGTGGTAAGAAGCTTGCATCCCAACCACAGGGTTCCGGGTTCAGTCCGACTGCACGATACCTTGAGCAAGTGTCTTCTGCTATAGCCTTGCGAGCGGATTTGGTAAGCAGAAACTGAAAGAAGACCGTCATATATATATATATATACATACATATATATATATATATATGTGTGTGTGTGTGTGTGTGTGTGTGTGTGTGTGTGTGTGTGTGTGTGTGT
>NC_068986.1:22830671-22831818 GCF_001194135.2 Octopus bimaculoides | reverse complement strand
GGGGGGGATGCTTGTTCACGAGAGTTTTGTGTTAATGTTTCAAAGTTTTCCTCAAGGCGTTATAAAGAAATATGTAGCAGTTTTTGCACGCAGACATCATATTATACGCAGATCTTATCAAACAATTTGACCATCCTTGATATATACGATGTATTTGTAATAAAGGCCAAAAACTTTAGAGAGAGTGTCCAACCGATTACAGTGACACCAGTACTCAACTAGCACTTGGTTTATTGGCCCTAAGATGACGAAGGACAAAGATGACCACGGCGGAATTTCAAATTAAAACATAAAGAGCCCAGAGAGCCCAAATATAAAGAGCCCAAAGAAATACCGCTAAGCATTTTGCCAGTGTGCTAACGAATCTGTCAGCTGGCCGCTTTAAAATTCATATCATTCATCTCTGGTAGTAGTTGATTAATATTCTTAACGTAGCTTTTATGTCGCAGTCAGCGTTTTCCAAGCAGTGTCACTACTTCAGTTTTAATCGAAATCAGATTTAGTTTTTTTGTAATTATGTTTGACTCGTCGTGAGCTACATTTAGACAGAAAATACTTAAAATCTGGTGCAGTAGAACAAAAGTTAAGAGAGAAAAATGTATAGACCAAACTGGTTGACTGACGGGTAGTAACGCCCGATATCGACACATTGAATCCATACCATTCCTTTCATTTTGATTAAGAATTATATTGATATATAATAATTAATCAAGGTGAAAGTAATGCCTTCAGATGATATCGCGGGAACAAAAAGTTAAAATGTGGAAGACACAGTGGGACTGAAACCGGAACCATGTGGTTGGGAAGCAAGCTTCATATTTGACAGCCATGCCTGCGTTTGAACTCAACACGTTCTTTTTTTTATTCCCTCTCTATTTATTTTCTTTCATTCTTTTCTGAGAGCGTAGGCTCGAAACGTAAAAGACTTTTCCATTTTTCCCGAGTGTCAAACTAATACACTTGTTTGTTGTTCCTACACCTGTTATCGTCTTTGTTTTTCTATAAATGTGAACTATATGTTGTTGGCACTCCGTCGCTTACGACGTCGAGGGTTCCAGTTGATCCGATCAACGGAACAGCCTGCTCGTGAAATTAACGTGCAAGTGGCTGAGCACTCCACAGACACGTGTACCCTTAACGTAGTTCT
>NC_068986.1:22829285-22830343 GCF_001194135.2 Octopus bimaculoides | reverse complement strand
AACATACATACATACATACATACATACATATACGAGGGAATGATGAAGAGTTCCTGGTTTTAAGGACATCGTGAAAGGCCTAGTTGGAGACCCAAACTTCCGAGTTCTTTTACAGGGCTTAGCAAAGAACCGCTACACTATGTGAATCTGAGAGGGAAACATGTTGAATAAAATTATAATTAACTGATGCTCCTGTATTTTCTTTTACCCAAAGCCAGTAACTTTTCAGCACCCGTATATCGATGTAAATGTGTGTGTGTGTGCGTGTTGTATGTGTGTGTGTATATATCTAAATATACATGTGTGCGCGGTTATGCAAGAAACTATTTTTTCTAACTTCATAATGTGTTTCATATATGCGGTTGTGTAATTGTGTGTATCTGTGTGTACGAATACGTGTGTGTGTTTGCGTGCGCGCGTCAGTTTTGTGCGTGCTTGTTTGTCTCAATGAGTACATATGGGCGTATGTGTATGTGTGTGTGTGACCGTATGTGTGTGCGTGTGTGTCTGTCTGTGGGTGTACCAAAAACAAAAACGATTTTAATCATAACTTCATATGTTGTATTAAGTAAAAAAAAAAATGTCTCTAGTTTTAAATATAGCCCAAAACTGTCCACGTGACGAATTTCATAAATATATTGCTGAGTGTAGAGAACGTTCTCTGTCTGTCTGTCTGTATGTATGTATGTACGTACGTACATATGTACGTATGTATGTATGTATGTATGTATGTATGTATGTATGTGTGTGTGTGTGTATGTGTGTATGTATCTGTATTTATATGTATGTTTGTATGTATGTATACTGATAGGTAGGTAATAAGTAGATATGTTATACATATATATATATATGTATATATATGATGTGTAATATACATGTATGTATATGTATCTGTGTATGTATATATTTATACATATATGTATACATACATTTCATAATTAACTGCTTATCTATACATAATATGTATGGATTTCTTTTTTTTTTAAGAAGACTAAGAGAAAAAGATGTTTTATATGACACATTCTACCAGTGTTCCAAGTTTCAAAGTGTTTCGTTAA
>NC_068986.1:22827269-22828084 GCF_001194135.2 Octopus bimaculoides | reverse complement strand
CATCACCACCACCAACACCACCACCACCACCACCATCACCATCGCCACCACCTCCACCAGTCCGACAACGACTCTGTATTCCATCACCACCATCTCCATCAGCGCCAACACCACCACCACCACCTCCACCATTTCCACCACTACCACCGTCAACATCATCACCAGTCCAATGGCCACCACTGTATTCCCATCCACGACCATCCTGCAACACCACGCCACCCAGCAATTGCTAACTCACCTCACCAAACCTTCACCACGCCACCCCTATGCACTTCCACAATATCGCTTTCAATTTTCTCAGAATTCTTTGGATTTCCTCCTTAACGCATTTAACAAAAATTAACGCACGCACACGCACACACATAGACACACGCACACATACATACGTAAGTACATACGTACGTGCATATGAACTTACAAAATGCATACATGCATACATACGTACATACATACATGATACATGCATGCATACATACATACATACATACATACATGCATGTATACATACATACGTAATACATACATACATACATACATACATAATATTACATATATATATGCATACATACATACATACATACATACATGCATACACACATGTATGCATACATACATACATACATACATACATAATATTTCATACATATATGCATACATACATACATACATACATACATGCATACACACATGTATGCATACATACATACATGTATACGCCCACATGCATACACACATATATACAAACATACATGCATACATACACACATACATGCATGCATACGCATACATACATACATACCTACTTACCTACCTAC
>NC_068986.1:22825663-22826690 GCF_001194135.2 Octopus bimaculoides | reverse complement strand
TACGAATAATTTATGGATTTCTTTTTTTTTAAGAAGACTAAGAGAAAAAGATGTTTTATATGACACATTCTACCAGTGTTCCAAGTTTCAAAGTGTTTCGTTAATGAAAAATGTGGCCCCCGTTTTAAAAAAGATCCGTATTTATATATATGTATAAATGTAACGTGTTTATACTCTTTTACTTGTTTCAGTCATTTGACTTTGGCCATGCTGGAGCACCGCCTTTAGTAGAAGACACTTACCCAAGGTGCCACACAGTGGGACTGAACCCGGAACCATGTGGTTCGTAAGCAAGCTACTTACCACACAGCCACTCCTACATATGCGTAGTCATAGGTGTACGCTTTAAAAAGCTCACTTCGAATCCATGTAGTTTCGGGTTCGAGTTTCTGGCCATCATCATAAGCTTGTGTTTTCTACTCTTACCTAGAGTTGACTCACAATTTCGAAACAGGATTTAGTACGCAGAAACTGTGCTGAAGCCCGTTATGTACATATCTATACGTGCGTATAAGTATCTGCCTGTGTGACATCCGGTGTTGGTTTGCTTGCGTCTCCCTTAAACAAACGGTTCACCAAAATATGCATCGACAGAACCCCATTTAAGACATGTTGGGGACGATATCGTAAATTGAACTCATCAGTGCCTTGCTCCAGCTGGGTCACAGTTCAGTCGCTGAAACTAGTTAAATAATATGTGTGTGTGCGTGTGTGTGTGTGCGTGTGAGAGAGAGAGAAAGAGAGGGAGAAGTAGAGAGAAAATGGAGAAGGAGAAACAGAGCGTGGGTGCGTAGCAAAAATTACCTATATAAAAAACCATAAAATGTTTCCACACACTTACACTCACACACATTCACACTCACACACATTCACACTCACACACATTCACACTCACACACATTCACACTCACACACATTCACACTCACACACATTCAGGATCTTTTTTAAAACGGGGGCCACATTTTTCATTAACGAAACACTTTGATACTTGGAACACTGGTAGAATGTGTCATATAAAACATCTAT
>NC_068986.1:22823909-22825653 GCF_001194135.2 Octopus bimaculoides | reverse complement strand
CAGGATCTTTTTTAAAACGGGGGCCACATTTTTCATTAACGAAACACTTTGATACTTGGAACACTGGTAGAATGTGTCATATAAAACATCTATTTCTAGCCGTTCGTCTGACCAAGTAGAGTCTTCTTCCTCTAAGAGGGTAAAGTATTATTAGAGGAAGATTTGACTGTTATTTCTAGCCGTTCGTCTGACCAAGTAGAGTCTTCTTCCTCGTTCGACTCGAGGCTATAGCAGACTCGGTCCATGGCGGTGGAGAAACTTCAGTTTGGATGGTTGAGTTTGATATGGGGGGATGTGTAGGACGACAATGGGACCACAGCGGCGTCGACGAAATGAAAAGGGAAGTTGAGTTGAAGAGAAAAGAGGAGAAAAAAAAACAAGAATGAAAACGAGGAGAGAGAAAGAAGACGAAGAAAATAAAGGAAGATGAGAAGAGACGATAAAGAATCGGCGAAGTTAGCGAGTAGATTGGATGAAGATTCTCTGAAGATGAGAATGCGTTGACGTAACCGCCATCTCCGGAAATACGGCACAGATCTTCGTAGCAGAGTTTGGATGTCCTGAGAACTAAAAGTTATTATAAACACCATATATGGTAGTCAGACACATGGCGTAAATATAAGCAAAGCAAGTGAATAGCAGAAGTTATGGGCGATGTATACATACATACATTTATACATACATACATACATACATACATACATACATACATACATGTATGTACATACCTACATCTACATGTATATATAGATGCATATCTGGGTACAGGACGTTGCAATATATACATATATATGTATACATATATATGTATACATATACATGTATGTATATGTATTTGTTTATAGATACATGCATACATACATACACCCACATGCATATACACGTACACACGCCGCAAATACACACACAAAGATGATGTTGATGGTGGTGATGATGATGATGATGATGATGATGATGATGATGATGATGATGATGATGATGATGATGATAATGATGATGATATTGTAGTAACTCTGTACATCCGCGCAATGTGCCATCATTCATACTTTTTGCTCTGTTTTATTACCCTTATTCATCAATCAGTCCTTTTCTCCCTCCTCCTACTCCTCAACGTCCCTCGTCCATCATTATTGTCGTCATCATCATCATCAACATCATCAATGCATGCTTTTCTTCCACGCCGTCTCGGCGTTTCATTCACTCATTCCCCTGCATCTAATCATTCAATGTGAAAGCGCGTGGCTAAGTGGTCAAAGCATTCGGCTCACAATCGTAACTTCGTGTGTTCAATTCCCGGCGACGTGTTGCATCCTTGAGCAAGACACTTTATTTCACGTTGCTCCAGGCCAATCAGCTGGCAAAAATAAGTAGTAACTGTATTTCAAAGGGGCCAGCCTTGTCACACTCTGTGTCACGCTGAATCTCACTGAGAACTACGTTAAGGGCACACATGTCTGTGGAATGCTCAGCCACTTGCACGTTAATTTCACGAGCAAGCTGTTCCGTTGATCGGATCGACTGGAACCCTCGACGTCGTGACCGACAGAGTGCTCCCTTTTCTTTTAATCATTCAATCATTGCCCTACAAACTTGCTGTGTTAACTTTACCCTCTCTCATGTCTTAGTTCTTTTCTCGCCTCCTTAAGTAAGTGAAGTGAGATAAGGGGAGTAACCCTCCAGTTCAAACGTTCTAAATACAGCAACACTTCTGAACGACGCTAAATCAACGAGAGAAGACCTATAC
>NC_068986.1:22820290-22823899 GCF_001194135.2 Octopus bimaculoides | reverse complement strand
TGGAACCCTCGACGTCGTGACCGACAGAGTGCTCCCTTTTCTTTTAATCATTCAATCATTGCCCTACAAACTTGCTGTGTTAACTTTACCCTCTCTCATGTCTTAGTTCTTTTCTCGCCTCCTTAAGTAAGTGAAGTGAGATAAGGGGAGTAACCCTCCAGTTCAAACGTTCTAAATACAGCAACACTTCTGAACGACGCTAAATCAACGAGAGAAGACCTATACGGTTAATTGATCGGCAAGAAACAGCAATGTATCTCTCTCTGAAATCACGTCTTTATGTCTTAAAAATAAGAAAGAGCTCTTTGATAATTGTATTCCTGGCTATGCGAAATATAATACATACGTATCTCACAACGCGCATCATAACTCGTCTTGGCGAGGTATTTTTCACTAAATTTACTCGACGAATGTTCGTAGTCTATGAGTAAAAATAAAATGGAAGAGCCAACTTCAGATACGACATACGACATAAACAGGATACGATGCATGTTCTTGCCTTGTAGCAAGTTGTGTAAGTGTGTGTGTGGGATGGGAGTGCGTGAATGCGTGCGCGGGGAGTTGCATGTGTATGTAGCGGGGTATGCTTCTTTGGGATTTATTTGATGTTTTTTCTTTACCATTGCAGAATTCAATCCGATCACCATCAAAGTGACAAAACTCTTTTGTATCTGTCAAGACAATACTCCGGATTTGTGGATACCTGAATTGTTTTTGGTGTGAGCATGTGTGTGAGGAGTTTGGATGTTCCTGTGTGCATAAGTGCGTGGGAGATATACTTTCATTCATATAGTGCGTGCACATATATGTACATATTTCTATGTGTATGTATATGTATGTATGTATGTATGTATGTATGTATGTATGTGTAACGCCTACAGCAAGAGGCGTCCATCATTGCCACATTTGTATAAGAGAGTATAAATTTTTAACGGGACTGAAAAGTCAGATTTGTGCTGTTACATCTGGCTTGTTTTCCGTTAGTTACATTTGTGCTGTTACATTTGGCTGGAAGCTTAAACGTCTAATGTGTCATTTCTTTTTTAGGACATTTTTATGGTTTAATATGAATAGTATTTAGCGGTTGTTTCTATCAGGTCAAGCGATTGCTTTTCTGCCACTTTCTTGAGTTGAAGGTCATCAATAAAAAGTATGTCATCTCGCTGTAATTCTACGGAAGATTAGTTAATTTAATTTTTAATCTATATCTAACCAAATTTTAATGTCTCTAGGTATCCTTTATTTCAATTTATTTCGGTTCTATTCTCTTCTATTTTGTTCTTTTCAACGCACAAAATTACTAACAGACTCGACAATAATGCAAAATTGTACGACATTGATAAAATTACCAAAAGTTCTTTTGCAAGCATTACAAACCAAAGGGAGGTTTTAGATGTAAGCAATCTAAGAATGAGGCAGAGCAAAGGAATGTTACAAAGGAAAATACCTCCTTGCCTGCAGGATTTATTCAGTAATAGGCAAGACAGTCGATATATATCTCTCATTCGCGAACGCCGGAGATGGCTTTCATATTGCTCTCAAAGGAACAGTTAAAGGAATCTCTAGACCAATAGTTCTGGACCCGTTTTTGCCTTTGATTCCCATTATATGCCACTGGAACCCCGTAGCCATTCGATGTTTTAAAAAATTCTATTGTATTTTTATAATTAAATATTATTAGGAACTGCCTGAAAAAGCTGTTAAGATAATTTATATATTGTAGAATTAAAACCAATTTATTACCTCTAAACTTTAAGAACAAAATCTTATATGGACCTCAGTTGAAAACCACAGCTCTAGACGATGTGTATTAACATGTGTGCTCTCTTAATAAGGGTACGAGAAATGGAAGTGTCTGTTTGTCCTTCAAAACAAAAGACGATATAGCAAAGCTGTCTGAGTTGGCATACCCCATGCTTTCCCGTGGGTTGGTGACCTTATATATGGGATAACTTTATTGATACCCAACAAACTCTCCTTAATTTAATTGTTACACATACTTCAAATGGTATTTCCGAGACGAATGAAACGAAATTTCATTCAAGCCACAACCTCATGGACATTCTTTGGAGGAAGAACTGACGAAACAACTTTTCCTGGAGCAGTGTGTCTTGATGTTTTTGACTGTTTATGCATGTTTACATGAATGTATGTAAACACATGTGTATGCGCGTACGTGTTAGCTTATGTAAGAATGCATGTATAGACCTACACACATACACATGCATACACACAGACACACATTTGCACGCACACACACACACACACACACATGCACATTTGTACAAAACTTTATAAGTTATATACATTAAATGTCAACGTTGTTGTTACTTTTTTCTGATTCATATTGTTGCTGTTGTGGTTGCTGTCATTCTTCTTCTTCTTCTTCTTCTTCTTCTTCTTCTTCTTCTTCTTCTTCTTCTTCTTCTTCTTCTTCTTCTCCTCCTCCTCCTCCTCCTCCTCCTTTTTCTTCTTGTTTCTTATAATTATTTTTTTGCCCAGGGAAAAGGACAAAACAGAGATGAAGAAGAGTTTTATTTCGGTTCCTTTAAAGTTTATCAAAGTTCACCATAGAAAAAAAAAACACATATACACACATTCAGACACTCATACACGCACATTCACACACACATACACACACACGCACATACATACATACATACATACACACACAAACACATACATACATACATACATACATACATACATACATACATACATACGTATGTACGTACGTACATACATACATACATGCATACATGCATGCATACATACATACATACATACACATACATACATACATATACATATAGACATACATACATACATACATACATACATACATACATATACATATAGACATACATATATACATACATACATATACATACATATATTCATACATATATACATACATACACATACATATACATAGATATATACATACATACATATACATACATATACATACATATACATACATATACATACATACATACATACATACATATACATACATACATACAGACAGACAGACAGACAGACAGACAGACAGACAGACAGACACATACATACATACATACATACATACATACATACATACATACATGCATACATACATGCATACATACATGCATACATACATACATACATACACGTGTACGCTTGTACGGCCTTTCTTATTTCCCTGGTTTAACTGCATCCCGAATATGTGTGGAAGTGTGGGTGTGCAACGGGGACAGATGTTGAGGTTCAACATCCCATGGGCAACAGAAACAGGATGGCTGTTGTGTAGGTTGATGATGTGAAGGTCTTCCTGACCGAATATGTGTGTGTGTGTGTATGTGTGAATGTGTATGTATGTATATGTATGTGTAGGTGTGTACGTATGCATGTGTACATGTGTATATATATATACATGTGTGTGTGTGTGTGTGGCATATGCGCACATATAGATATATATGTTTATACATGTGTGTGTATATATATGTGTGTGTATATATATATATATATAAGTGTGTGTATGTATATATACGTGTATATATATATATATATATATATATATATATATATATATATATATATATATATATATATATATATATATAT
>NC_068986.1:22812767-22818338 GCF_001194135.2 Octopus bimaculoides | reverse complement strand
TGCTAACGATTCTACCAGCTCGCCGGAGTGCTAACGATTCTACCAGCTCGCCGGAGTGCTAACGATTCTACCAGCTCGCCGGAGTGCTAACGATTCTACCAGCTCGCTGCCTTATTTACTGAACATAATTATTAACGACAAAAGCCTTATATAGCCTGGTTATGCTCCCACCTCTTGGGGCCTTGGGGCTCAGGACAGGCCGAAATCTAAGTAATCGAAAGCTAAGCATACCTGGTCAGCCTTCTGGAGGACGCTGGCAACTGATGTACCGCTTAACGGTGAAACACACCCCTTCTACGTGAAGTAGAAAAACAGACGCTCCAGCCTGGCCAAACGGGGACTGGGTCAAGGCACAACTGCCAAGCGGTGAGTAATGCCGGAGGTGATGTAGGCATTCGCCGCCTCTGCATGACATTTCAGGGAGAACTTCCTCGCAGCCCGTTTCTAAGTGACGTTGGCCACTTTGCGCACGACCCCGTCTCAGAATTTGTCCATCTGGAGATTCGTACCGAACCAGACTCCGCGCAATTTAGCCTACCCCTCTCTCCAGCCATCAACTATGCTGTTCGAAGACATAGAACTGCCCCTCCAGATGCCGATTCACAAGCCAACTGACTTCTCCAGATTTTTCTATGTTTCTGCCATCGCCTCGCATACCTTTAGAATGAAATCGACTACTTGCAGTTCCGTGGTGTCTGACACAAATATGGTGATGTCATCTGTACACGCCGACACAGCTCTTCTACATCCCTGCTCTAAAGACATACCTCTCAAGAGTTCTATCTTCCGTGGCAATGGCTCGAGAATCAGTATGTGTAGAAGAGATGAGAAAGAGCACTCCTGAAGGAAGAGCATGAGATGTATTGCGGTTCTGAAAGGAGGTTGTTTGCCTTGGTCACCATTGTGTATCGTTGCGATCTTGCCTCTAAAAAATCGGGTGCGAAACCAATAGCTCTTAGGGTTTTTACCAGGTAGCGATAGTCGACCCTATCGAAAGCTTTCGACTGATCCAAATCAATTGAGGCTTCACTAACACCAAGTTTGTTAGCCCCTCCCTCTGTGATGTATCGAATGAGGTAGGTGTTGTTGTATTGGGTTGGTAACTAAGTTCCCGCCGTCTTTTTTTTATTTATATTTTTTTAAAAGGTTTAATAAAAAATAATAACTAATTAATCTATAAAATGTATTCACCCTTGTTGTTTACAACTTCTTCCCAACATTCAACAAGATTTTCATAACCTCGTTGGTAGAAATTACTCGATTTCGACTCAAAAAATTGATCCAACCAAGCTCTCAATTCTGCATCAGTATTGAACGAAACTCCGCGCATAGCACTTGAAAGAGATCGATCGAAAGAGATGGAAATCCGTTGATGCCAAATCAGGAGAGTACGAAGGGTGTGGCAGTACTTCCCAGCCATGCGTTTGAAAGGCTTCCTTGGTCATATTGGTGATATGAGGTCGGGCGTTGTCGTGCAGCAGAAGAACTCCATGCTGCCGATTAGGTCTTTTCTCTTGAATAGTTGTGTTGAGTTGTTCCATCTGCTGAACATAGAGTTCCGCGTTAACCGTTTGGTTCCTTTCAAGCAATTCGTAATGGATAATCCCTTTCCATTTCCACCATACGCCCAAAACCGTTTCTTCACTTATTGCTTACTCAGTTGAGCAAAATGCTACTGGAACACTGCACACATCTGCTTGCACTTAGCATGCGCCCGTCCTGCTCGGAATTGTGGCTATGTTGCCATATCGCGCAACAGCTTTCGTTTTTTCTAGTTTTTAACAGACGAGCTCTTGCTCTGACAACGCAAAGTTCGTGTTTTGTGTTGAAGAACTGGTCGATAGCCATTCTGTTTTTGTTAACACGTTGGACATGGTCTAAGAAAAAAAAGTGGTGTTATTTACGTTTGTTTCTTGTAGCATCACAATTCGACAAAGTGAAATCGATAAATTAGATACCAAACTGAAATATGTACTAGAGCGATGTAATTGACTAAAATACTTGCTGTTGCTCCAGTATGGCTGCAGGCAATGACTGAAACCTGTAAAAAAAAAAAAAAATTGCCAGTAATTTTAAGGAAAGGGGTTAGGCCATTACATCGATCCCAGTACTTGACTGGTACTTTATTTTCTCGACCCTGAAAGGCTGAAAGGTAAAGCTAACCTCAGCGGTAAAGGACCAGAAGAAATAACGTTACGCATTTTGTTCGACACACGAACGATTCTGCCAGCTCAACCCACGCTGTGTTAGTAATCGGGTAATTGATACCATAGTTTGGCTGAAACAGGAGACTGTATCGAAGGGAGGTAACCCAGTTCAGAAATCAAATGGATTTGTAATACAAGGGAAAGAACTCTACTACGTAATGTTAATATTTGCACACACGCATGTGTATTCGTGTGTGTGTGTGTGTGTGTGTGTGTGTGTGTGTGTGTGTGTGTGTGTGTGTGTGTGTGTGTGTGTGTGTGTGTGTGTGTGTGTGTGTGTGTGTGTGTGAATTCCGTCATGTCTGATTGTTGAAGAATTTCGCTCTGCAATATCCTGAGAACCTAGGTTCGATTCCACGTCTTGAGTAAATGTGTTCAATTATAGCCTCGGGTCGACCCAAGCCCCGCAAGTGAAATTGTGCAGATGTGAAAATGTGTGAAAACTCGTCGAATGGACTTGGGCCGTAATTGAATGATATCACTTTCTTACACCGTGTCACGCTGATTCTGCCTGGGGATTACATTAAGGGCACACGTTTTTGAGAAATACTAAACCTTATAAAAACTAATACAATGTGCGAGTAATTCGGATGATCGAATGACTGAAAACTCATCGTTGAAACCGACGAAGATGCATTTACTTTACTTGCATAATAATTATAGAATAATAGCTATGAGGTCTTTATTACTGCCAGGATTTGATAGAGAGGTGTAAGTCGGTTGTAATGTCCACAGTTCTTGACTGGTCATTTATTTTATCGACCTTGGAAGAATATAAAGGCAAAATGAATCTCAGCGGGATTTTTGACTGAGAGAGTATTGATTCAGAAGAAATATCACAAGGCATTTTCTCCAGTGCTCAACGATTCCGCTAACCCATCACTATCAGCCTGTTATGCTAATGGCGTAAAGATCTTACCGAATCATGGCTGTTTGTCTTTCGGTTCTAAACACTAACCCGCTTCTCCTGCAAGAGATGAAAAGAGAAAATTGAAGAAAGTGAGATTTCCTTAATCAGCTATATTTTCCTTGGGACCATGTAAGGCTATCTGGGGGTCAATGTTTAAAAGCTCCTGATTTTGTTCCGATCATTACAATTGTTTGTCAAAACATTGTCCCGATATCTAACTAAACAGTATTGAAATTCAATAAACTGAATTAGATCTTATAGAAATTCTTTCAACTTACTATTTATCAAATTAGCTGATGGGATCATTTAATGTACCCACATTGTTGCACTCTATTCCATATCAACTGTACATTCGTGGTGTACCCGAAAGACTTAAATTGAAAGTTCAGATAAGGTTTTACTATAGACGAGCTAGCCATTAATAAGACTATCTGTATGGATCTGAATTCTAGAAGTTTAATGCATCCATTTGACATGAGACACTAACAGGAACTGGTCTATACAATTAGTCTGAGAAAAAAAAGGTAGTAATTAATAATAGGTGATATATTCCACTATATTTCTATTCTGCACCGCCACACATTGGTCTGTCTAGTCTATAATGACTCGTCATACAGAGAACTAGGGGATGTTTCCACATATTTGACGAATAATGACACGGTGGATTGCGTTAAAGTCTGATTTATGGTTGCTATTTAAATAGACTAAACATGGCTGCTTGTATATTGATTGATGTTTATAAGTCGTACAAATCTCGAGAATTGCTGCATTATTGGGAACAAATAAGAGCTTGGCAAGGCTTTTTATTAAACATTTAGGTTATATAATAAAAATGAGTAGCAAATTAATTAGGGTTTTTCCTGGTTTTGTTTTGGATCCCTACAAGTACATCCTGTTCCAGGTAGAACTATCTATGGTGTCTACACAAAATATCAGGTACCAGGGTCTGTTACAACCGAATATAAGAACTAAACGGTTGTGTAATACTTTCCCATTCTTGATTACATAACTTTACCCTAAACCTTAGGAGAACAAAGGGTGCGTTCTGTCTCAAACAAAATGTATTGAGACTATACCTGTGAAAAATATGAAAAAATATTGTATGAAAAGAAACTACTTTCTTCTAATGCTGCGGACCCTAAAATTACTTTTAATAAGGCCAAGAGTTTATTTTAAGGCGACTCCCTCATACCTTAAAGTAATTTTCAGTATTTAACAGAAAGCGTTTGCCATTCTAGCAAATATATTTGTTATATATAAAGTAACGATGGTATCACTATTGAGGTTATTAAAAAGGGACTGAAAGCTATTAATGTGTACAAGGGGGTGCTAAACAGTTCCTTGATTTGGGTAAAAGAAAATACCGGAGGATCTGTTGATTATGATTTTATTCAACATATTCTTTTCTCAGAGTCATACACTTATTGCAGTGGTCATTCGGTTTTTCTAAGCCCTGTAAAAGAACTCGGAAGGCTGGGCTTCCAGCCAGGTCTTTCACGTTCACGATCCCCTTAAAGCTAGGAACTTTTCAGCAGCCCCTCGTAAGACCTTGTCTTCCGAGAAGGCAAGGCTTCGTACTTGTACAAGTCAGAGTGAAATATCGATGCAGACATTAGTAATTGGTCCAGAGTTTGCTTGAACGACAGAATGAAGTGGAAAAGTTCACCTGACTGAGAAGTCTACTCTCTGAACTGTGATTGGTGAACGGAATCCCAGTGTTGCCAAGGCCAGCGTTGTCTTTGGCAGAGCCCACAAGAATGCGTGGAAGAGAAGAGGCATCACCCCCAGCGACAAAGATTAATATGTACCGGACCATAATTCTCACCTCGCTTCTCTATGGTCGTTAAGAATGAACTGCCAACCAACATGTAGTCATTTCCATTCCATTCGCCCCAGAATAATTCTCGACATCAAGTGACGGAACAGGATGTATGACACAGAGACACTCTCATGTGCTAAACTGCCCAGCATCCATACGATTCTGATGCAATCATAACTGCGCTAAGCAGGCTACGTTGTTCACGAGCCAAACCACCGGCTCCCAAAAAAGCTCTTCTGCAATAAACTCAAGTATGGTAAACTCTCCCGTGGAAGCCAGGTAAAGTGCTACGAAAACACGCTAAAAACTTCACTGAAGGTCTTCAAATTCAACCATAAATAGTGAGAGCAAATAGCATCGGACAGCGAATGGTGTCCCAGAAATCTGTGAGGAATCCAAGACATGTGGAGCCTTTGGGGTAACTGCAGCTGAGCAACGCAGACTAGAAAGGAAAATGCCTTCAGCTCTCCCACCGTCACCTGATGTCTCTGTCCATACTGCCTAAGATACTTCTGTACGCACATTTAACTAACCATCGGCGCACTCATGAGGCCCGGTCACCACCTAATCATTAGATGATCCTCGTCAGGGCGACGAACGAATAACACACACACACACACACACACACACACACA
>NC_068986.1:22805567-22812207 GCF_001194135.2 Octopus bimaculoides | reverse complement strand
ACAGACACGTGTACCCTTAACGTATTTCTCGGGGATATTCAGCGTGACACAGTGTGACAAGGTTGACCCTTTGAAATACAGGCACAACAGAAACAGGAAGAAAGAGTGAGAGAAAGTTGTGGTGGAAGAGTACAGCAGGGTTCGCCACCATCCCCTGCCGGAGCCTCGTGGAGCTTTAGGTGTTTTCGCTCAATAAACACTCACAACGCCCTGTCTGGGAATCGAAACCGCGATCCTATGACCGCGAGTCCGCTGCCCTAACCACGGGCCATTGCGCCTCCACAACAATAGTAATAACAACGACAAAAGACGCACGGCGACGTTGGCGGCGGAGGATAGAATTTTTATCGACAAATCAGACTTTTTTTCCCACCTTCCCTATAACATTATGCATTGTTATCCCAGTCACCGTCGCCACCACCACCACCCCAACAATAACACTGCCACCGCCACTACCACGACAAGTGAAGCAATTCGCAGTGAATGAGATGTAGAGGTGTGGATATTATTTCACCTCCCCGCTCCCTCATTTGCTCCTGTTGTCTATCACCCTCTGTCTCTTCTACCGTCACTATTGGTGGCCCACTAAGTGTCAGTAATAGCTTTATAGAGAACAGGTGAGAAGGAACAGGTGAGAAGTAAGAGGTAATAAGCTAAGCTGGTCGACTATCCAACAATCTGGACGTACAACTAAACTCTGTCACAAAGCCAAACAAATCCATGTTAAATGCATAATTATTGTTAATCGTCATTTTACTTTCCATTATTTTCTTAAGATTATAATGTGAAACCAAGAGGGGGTTTTTTTCCATCCATCCATCTATCCTAACGAAAACAGCCGACGATTTTGTATGTTATCAACACCAAAACCCTGAGCTCCCTTGTAAATAAATACAAACCAATTTCAAAAACGAAAACGAGGCTACTTATTAAAAGATGACTATTTCATTCAGTTTTAAAACCTAGAGATTTCAACTTCACCTTTTTTCCCCCACTCCAACGGATACATTATAATTTCATGACACAAACCGCAACAACTATGTCAAACAAAAAGTTTGAATCAAATATTTAAATAAGTCGCACCTGAGTTTCAGTCGTGCGCATTTTCAACCAAGAATTTCATAATTCATCGTAAAAGAATACTTTTACATTTTAAATCTCACTTTGCTTACATGATTTTGTTTGTTGGTTCCGACCGCGAAGGTGTTACACTGAGAGAGACTCATATTTTATTTTAATAACTGCTATTTCTTTTATCCTCATTTGAAATGTTCTTACCTCAAATCTAACATTTGTTTTTTCACTGAAACTGTTCTCCAGGTAAGTTTACAAGTTCGCTTTACTTTTCTGTTATACAACGTTCTTTTTTATTTTATTTGATCTTTAATTATTCTTGATTTTTTTGTTGTTGTTGATATCGTCGTTGTAGTGGTTGTTGTTGCAAACTGATATATTAAATCGGAAGAGATTAAATACTGAGACGCGCGTAGCTTGAGATCCTGCAGTGTTTTGTTTTTGTTCTTATTTCCATTAATCAATGCTTGTTAAAGCAGCGAACTGGCGGAATAGCGACGGCGTCGGACAAGATGGTTATCGGGATTCTTCAGCCAAACCATCATCGACTTTTTCAAGTTTCTTTTCGAGAGAAAAGTGAGGATAGAGGGGGAAGAAAAGTCTGTCCCTAAGTGGGGTTGTGATGGCGAATATGGCCCGAGTAAACGGGCCTACACTACACATTCGACGTTAGCTGGGAAACGATAGCTCCTAAATAGTCAAGCTTCTCCAAGATGTGTGCAGTTCTGTGATTAACTACGAGTAGGGTTTCGTTCTATAGAGTCTATTAAATTTCGTTAGCCTGTTTATTTTTGCTACCTTCTCGTTTATATGCTTTCTGTGTAAATTTTTATGTTTATTGCAACTTGCCCTGGCCTTTGTATTCTATTATTGCCTTGTAATAAATAAAGAAAACATTATAATTATTATTAAGAACAAGGTGAGCTGACAGAATCGTTGGCATACCGGACAAAATAAATGCTTATCGTCGTTTTGTCCGTTTTGATGTCCTGACTTCAAATCCCGCCAAGGTCGACTTTGCCTTTTATCCTTTCGGGGTCGATAAAATACAGTACCAGCTGAGCACTGCAGGCTTTATAATCGATTCCCTACCCCCGAAATTTCAGGCCTTGTATCTATAGTCGAAACGATTATAAAAAAAAACAAGGCAGCGCGCTAGCAGAATCATTGGCTCACCGGACAAAAATTCTTAGCAGTATTTCTTCCGGTTTCACCTTCTAAGTCCATCCTTTCGGGGTTCTTAGTTCATGCTTTTCATCTTTTCGGGGGTCGATAAAATAAAGTACTAGACTAAGTCCCCCTCCCATGAAATTGCTGGTCTTGAGCCTAAATCGGGAATTATTAATTTATGCTTGTTTGTTTTTCTGTGCAACAATCGTCTGTTGCTTATAGCTGATGTGTCAGGGCATTTACGCTTGATTTGTTGACTGCGTCTTTACATAAGAGTTTAACATTCTTTCCCTCTGACACTATGCGATATTTCTAGGTTATTACTTCTGACAATGATTATGCTGTTTTTATTATTGTTGTATAGCCCCAGGTTCACCCCTCATCCACCTTCAGACATAAAAATCAAAGACGCTCCAGTTTTGATCATCCCATTTAGAAACCGGTATATTTAAGGTTACATTATCTAATGTGTACGTTATATTTCTAAGATACTAAAATATGATTTGAAGGAAACTTGACGGATATTTCTAGCAGTTCAAGCGATCCCATAGTGACACTCTCGCTTGCTCGTTAAATGTTTCTTATTTAGATATAACTTCAAGGGAAATTAAAGCTGGTTCCTTACATAAGAAAGTCTTTCCCTGTTGCACCATGTGGATATTGCAATATTTCCAGATTGCTACATATGGCGATGTTTACGTTGTTAATTACTGGTGATGTTTAAACCCAGGCCAGCTTTGATACAGCAGACAAAAGGAATGACATTCCAGCCATGGCCATTTCGTCTTATTTTCAATCATAGTATATGGAGGACTAGGTTTTCCAAGACGCGAGTATATGTTTTTGAGCAAGGTTTGGCTGCTTTTACATAATATGTTCAGGGTCCGTGTTCAGATGATCTCTTATTGGTTTATTATTATCGTTGATGAGAAGATTGCAAACTGGAAGAGTCTGTACAGAGTTGGAATAAATGGTTGGCAGTATACTTTCTGGTATTTTTACGTCCTGAGTTCAAACCCCGCCGAGGCCAACTCTGTCTTTCATTCTTTTGGGGTCGATATGTTTTCAGAACCTAGAGCACCAGATTGATTCATAGTAACATTATCCTTATCCCCATAAATTCTCAGAGTAAATCCTTTCCCTCGAAACTGATAAACTTGAGCTTAACTTATTGTTGCGGATATTATTGTTTTTGCTGTTGCAGCTGATGTTATCGTTGTTATTATTATTATTATTATTATTATTATTATTATTATTATTATTATTATTATTATTATTATTATTATTGTGTCTATAGTAGAAAAGATTATTATTATTAAGGCGGCGAACTGGCAGAACCGTTAGCACGCCGGGCGAAATGCTTAGCGGTATTTCGTCTCTCTTTACGCTCTGAGTTCGAATTCCGCCGAGGTCGACTTTGCCTTTCATCCTTTTGGGGTCAATAAATTAAGTACCAGTTGCGTACTGGGTCGATCTAATAGATTGGCCTCTCTCTCCCTAAATTTCATGCCTTCTGCCTATAATAGAAAGGATTATTATCATTATTAAGGCGGCGAGCTGGCAGAATCGTTAGCACATTGGACAAAACGCTTAGAGGCATTTCGCACGTCACTACGTTCCGAGTTCAAATTCCACTGAGGTCGACTTTGCCTTTCATCCTTTCAGGGTCGATAAAATAGGTACCAGTTGAACACTGGGGTCCATGTAATCGACTCATCCCCTCCCCAAAAATTGCTGCCCTTGTGGTAAAATTTGAAACAATTATTATTGTTGTTATTGTTGTTATTAAGGCGGCGAGCCGGCAGAGTCGTTAGCACGCCGAACAAAATGCTTAGCAGCATTTCGTCCGTCTTTATGTTTGAGTTCATATTCTGCCGAGGCCCATTTACCTTTAATCGTATCGGGTCGATAAAATAAGTACCAATTGGACCCTGAGATCGAAGTAATCGGCTTACCCCTCCCTTTAAATGGGTGGTTTTGTGCCAAAATTTGAAATCATAATTTGGTTAGTATTCTTTATGTTCTGGGTTCAAATTTCGCCGAGGTCATCTTTGCTTTCATCCTTTTGGAGTCGATAAAATAAGTACTAGTTGAGCACTGGGGTCAACGTAAGCCCTACCTAACCGAAGAATTACTGGCCTTGTGCCAAAATTAGAAAGAATTATTAATGTTGCTGCTGACGTATGAAGTTATGTCTGATAACTATTGCGTGCTAGACGGGTCCAGCTATCCGTCGAGTCAATTGCAGAGATCGTCTCATTGTCTTTCTTTAGCCCAGAGGGGCCGGCAGTTTTCTTCTGCTTGATGGCAATGCCAAAAGAAATTGTATGGCAGATGCAGCGGAAAGGTTTAAACACGAGCGCTTTCCTCTTCGGACAAACCCTCAACGATTTTTTTCAAGTTTCTTTTGGAGAGTAAAGTGAGGGTAGAGAAGTAGAAAACTCTACCCCCAGTAAACTTGAAAGGTGAGTCAGAATGGCAAATATGACCTTTGATGTCAGCTGGGGATACATGTAACTAAATGATCAAGCTTCTCTAAGATGTGTGCATTCTTTGATTTACAATCGGTAGTGTTTCCTTCTATTAATTCTATTGATTTTCGTTAACCTGTTTGTTTCTGTTACCGTCCCGTTTATACACTTTCTATGAAAATCCTGATATTTATTGTAATGTACCCTGTCCTTTATTTTGTATTATTACCTTTGTATTATTATTATTATTATTATTATTATTTGCCTTTCATCCTTTCGGGGATCGATAAATTAAACACCAGTGAAACGCTGGGGTCGATGTAATCGACTGTCCCCCTCCTCATAAATTTGAGATCTTGTGCCTCCAGTAGAAAGGATTATTATTATTATTATTATTATTAAGTAGAGTGGCAAGCGGGCAGAATCGTTAGCGCGCTGGAGGAAATGCTTAGCGGTATTTCGCCCGTCGCTACGTTCTGAGATCAAATTCCGCTGAGGTCGACTTTGCCTTTCATCCTTTCGAGACCGATGAAATAAGTACCAGTTACGCACTGAGGTCGATGTAATCGATTAGTCCCCTCCTTCAAAATTGTTGCCCTTGTGACAAAATTTGAAACCATTATTATTATTATTATTATTAAGAACAAGGCAGCAAGCTAGCAGAATCGTTGGCACGTCGGACAAAATAAATGTTTTCATCTTCTGGCTTTATGTTCTAAGTTCAAATTTCGCCAAGGTCGACTTCGTCTTTTATCCTTTCGGGGCCGGTGAAATAAGTACCAGTTGAACGCTGGGGTCGTTGTAGTCGTCTGAATCCAACCCCTAAAGTTGCTGACTTGGAGCCAAAATTTGAAACCATTAGTATAAACAACATGGCAGCGAGCTGGCAGAATTGTTGGCACGCCGGACAAAATGTTTAGCAGCATCTCGTCCGGTTTTACGTTCTGAGTTCAAATTCCGCCGAGGTTGACTTTGCCTTTCATCCTGTCGAGGTCGATAAAATAAGCAACAGTTGAGCTCCCTCCAAAATTTCAGGCTGCGTACTTGTATTAGAAAGGATTCTGATTTAAGGTGATTATGTTAAGGTGGCGATCTGGCAGGTTCGTTAAATATGCCAGACAAAACCCTTGGTGGTATTTCTTCCGATTTGATGTTCTAAGTTCAAATTCTGGTAGGGTCAACTTACTCATAAAATAAGTCCTGGGGTCAGTGTGCTATAGTTGAAAGGATCATTATTATTTATTAGTACAGGTCTATATCAAACCTTTCCATTACTACTCAAATGATACGCCTTCCGACCTGTGTTGTGTCACCTCTTCTACCGCATCTGCATTGGCCTCCCGAAGCTCGTTAATATCGAATTCCCTCCACTCAATCCCTCCTCTTCTCTCTCAGATTGTGTCCATCTCTTTTACTCTTTTACTTGTTTCGATCATTTGACTGCGGCCATGCTGGAGCACCGCCTTTAGTCTAGCAAATCGACTCCAGGACTTATTCTTTGTAAGCCTTGTACTTATTCTATTGGTCTATTTTGCCGAACCGCTAAGTTACGGGGACGTAAACACACCAGCATCGGTTGTCAAGCGATGTTGGGGAGGGGGGAAACACACACACACACACACACACACATATATATATTGAAGACTGAAGACATTTGAAAGGATACACTGAATGTAATTTGTAGAACTCAACACGTGCTCCCTTTCGGGTGGACGTCCTGTGTCTAGTTCTGGAAATTACATCGCAAATCGACAGACTACGCTGACGATCCTGCAGATATTTACTTATGTTAATCTTAACAGGTGAAACCATGGTACGTAGGTTAATCGTTTTTTTTTTATTTAGTATTTTTTTCATTTGTCTTGCCCTTTTACAGTCTGTTGTGTCGCTGAATTTTTACTGAGAACATATAATTTTTTTCGTGG
>NC_068986.1:22804138-22805383 GCF_001194135.2 Octopus bimaculoides | reverse complement strand
ATATATATATACATATATATATATATAAGACGGGCTTCTTTCAGCTTCCGTCTAACAAATCCACTCACAAGGCTTTGGTCAGCCCGAGACTATAGTAGAAGACACTTGCCCAAAGTTCCACGCAGTGGGACTGAACCCGGAACCATGTGATTGGTAAGCAAGCTACTTACCACACAGCCACTCCTACGCCTACAAGTTTTTGGGGGTTTTTTTTCTATTTTTCCTTTATCTGCAAGCTGCTCTGCATCTTTTCGGCAAGAACATTAACCATGTCGATCTCTTCACGAATCTTGGAAGTCCAATGGACACTGACTCTTCCTCTAGGCCAAACTAGTAGAAGTTAATTAATTGACAATGGATTCTTGTTTATGAATCTACAAAAACCTTTCGAAGGACCGAAAATAATATTAGCACAACTGGCAGTTAATTTCTGACAGGAATCACGACCAAATGGTCATGATGATGACGATGATGACGACGACGATAACGATGGCAATGATGGTGATGACGATGATTGATGATGATGATGATGCTGATTTTATATCAATGTCGTAATGTGGGTTGGCGGAATCGTCAGAGCGGTGGTGAACAAAAAATACCTTGCGATATTTGTTCCGACAGTTTGATGACTGTGTATTAGTGCGATAAGCATCATGTGGTCTTATCAATTCAAGTTCTTTGAGCTATCCACAAAGAAGAATTATCCACAGTGTGGGCCCCTAAACAACTATCCATGAGTAACCGTTTGGGTCCTTTGATACTCCACATGCGATCCGTAGCTGTCTACCTATCACTGTCTATTATCTGATGTATTTGTGGCTTTAGATATGTACGTTTATACACCATGTGTGTACGACGGATGGAGGGCCAATGGCCCAGTGGTGAGAGCAGCGGACTCGTGGTCATAGGATCGCGGTTTCGATTCCCAGACCGGGCGTTGTGAGTGTTTATTGAGCGAAAACACCTAAAGCTCCACGAGGCTCCGGCAGGGGATGGTGGCGAACTCTGCTGTACTCTTCCACCACGACTTTCTCTCACTCTTACTTCCTGTTTCTGTTGTGCCTGTAATTCAAAAGGGTCAGCCTTGTCACACTGTGTCACGCTGAATATCCCCGAGAACTACGTTAAGGGTACACGTGTCTGTGGAGTGCTCAGCCACTTGCACGTTAATTTCACGAGCAGGCTGTTCCGTTGATCGGATCAACTGGAACCCTCGACGCCGTAAGTGACGGAGTGCCAACAACG
>NC_068986.1:22802942-22804123 GCF_001194135.2 Octopus bimaculoides | reverse complement strand
CCAATGGCCCAGTGGTGAGAGCAGCGGACTCGTGGTCATAGGATCGCGGTTTCGATTCCCAGACCGGGCGTTGTGAGTGTTTATTGAGCGAAAACACCTAAAGCTCCACGAGGCTCCGGCAGGGGATGGTGGCGAACTCTGCTGTACTCTTCCACCACGACTTTCTCTCACTCTTACTTCCTGTTTCTGTTGTGCCTGTAATTCAAAAGGGTCAGCCTTGTCACACTGTGTCACGCTGAATATCCCCGAGAACTACGTTAAGGGTACACGTGTCTGTGGAGTGCTCAGCCACTTGCACGTTAATTTCACGAGCAGGCTGTTCCGTTGATCGGATCAACTGGAACCCTCGACGCCGTAAGTGACGGAGTGCCAACAACGTGTACGACGGAGTACTGAAACGTTCCTGGCTTTGGGTAAAAAGAGATACAAGTGGATCAGTTAATCATAGATGTTCGATTTGTTGAACATTCCAGGTTCTGGCCCATACAATTCACACATTTTTTCTGTCTCTTCTATCGCTACTACAACTGGTCGACAGGAAGCGATGTCTGAATCAATTGATGCTTGTTGTGAACTTTATAAGAAAGTTACGGGATTGTTCCCACATATTAGTGCATCCCTTGGAAACAAATCGTTTATGGAGACAGAATAAACAACTACTGAAAGAGCTATGTTCACGTGTAACCTCTCTCTCTCTCATCCCAACATACATGCTCTGGTGTCTGTAGTCGACCAAAAAGCCGATTGCACGACATTGTGATCTATGTGCATCTGTCTATCGATGCAGGTATTTAGTTTTCTCTTTACGTGTATATGTTTGTGTGTGTCGTCTGATCTGCTTGTCTACTGGATAATCAATCTCTTCACTCGTCTTTACAAAGATAATTCAATGTCTGTCTGACCAACCCATCAACATCTTCCTCACTCTTTAGCTCTTTCTCACCTCTTACCCCACTCCCTCTCTCCCTGTCGACCTTCTCTCACTCTGACCTCACTCCCCCTCAATCTCTCACTCCTCTTCTCTCTGTTATTCCCTATCAAACTATGAGTGTGCGTCAATATCGTATTCAGTCCATGTCTCCTTTCTATCATCTTTTTTTAATACTTATGCAGACATTCTTTTTCTTTTGTCTCTCTCTCTCTCTCTCTCTCTCTCTCTCTCTCTCTCTCTCTCTCTCTCT
>NC_068986.1:22798243-22798742 GCF_001194135.2 Octopus bimaculoides | reverse complement strand
TTTTGCCACATTCGAGGACATAGAAAGAATCCCCTACCAGATAGAAGTGGAGGACGAGAAAACGTTAAATGTCGTAGTCGAGGGAAAAAAACCAAATTGTTATATATGCGGGGAGAGAGGTCATATGAAGACCAAATGCCCCCTATATGAGTTCACACAGCCACAGCAAGAGAAAGCACAAATAGAGGAGGAAAGAATTGTAGATCACACTGAAGAAATAAAAGAGAGACAGAAGTGTGAAACAGAGAAAACAAAGGAGAAGAACAAAAATGGCGCTACTAACCCTAAAAAGCGAAGGAAAAATAAGTCAAAGGAACGGTCAACAGAAAACAAAAACGAGATTTTAAAAAAGCCAGAAACTAATAATGTACAAGAATAGGAGGAGAGAACGGATAAAGATGTGAAATACAAGGGGTTTTTGATAGAGTACGAGAATTGCGAGCAGATGGAGAGAAAAGTCGAGAGGTTAGAAGAAATAATAAGAGTGAAAATGCCAGAG
>NC_068986.1:22797919-22798233 GCF_001194135.2 Octopus bimaculoides | reverse complement strand
TAGAAGAAATAATAAGAGTGAAAATGCCAGAGAAATGCATTTTGACACGTGAGGAAAGATGCTTCGAGTGCATAAAAAAACTTGGTGAAAATATTTACATGACGTTGAACGTAAAAGTGAAAAACTGGATAAATGTAACCACCCGACTTCGGGGATCGAGTGGACATTGCGCCTCATTTTTTTCATTTTTGCATATTATCATTTTATTTTAATTACCCTGATTTTATGTTTGCGTTTTGTACTGTCTTTATGTTTTGTTATGTCTTAAAAATTCTTTGTATAGCCCTTTATGGGTAATAAAGAAATCGGTATTT
>NC_068986.1:22796960-22797429 GCF_001194135.2 Octopus bimaculoides | reverse complement strand
AAATCGAGTTAAATGGCATGAACGTGAAAAAATTCGCGATTAATATGCATAAAGCTTTTTTTTTTTACACGTACAAGTGTCACCTTGGCTTTCTAGAAGATATTTTGTGCAACTCGACTCTGACCTGCACACCTCACCTTCAGTATCACTGGTTTATAGAGTGTTGAATACTTTCGGTATGCAAATTAGGGATTCCGTCATAGAGTAACTGCTGCATTTGTTGAGTATATAAGCAGTTTGGCCGTCTTAATGATGTGGATGCCTTTGATGAGAACCTAATGAGGTTCGAAATTCGATTAATGTTGTACATCATTTTTTTCTCAGTCTGCGGAGAAATGGCTAAAATTTGCCCTGTTTATAATTATACTATATGTGGTAGACGGAAACTATATATATGAATGTGTGTGTTTGTGTTTGTCCCCCACCATCATTTGACAACCGATGTTTGAGTGTTTACGTCCCCGTCATT
>NC_068986.1:22794129-22796431 GCF_001194135.2 Octopus bimaculoides | reverse complement strand
TTATCCAGTAATTTTTGCTAGTTTATTTTGTCTCTTCGTCTTCTCTCCTCGTGCTATATGAACATTTATTGTGGTTTTAGAGTCAAGCTTTGACTACTATTTTCAGCGTGGTGATGTCTCTTAGATACCCTAAATTATAATTTTATGTAAATTTATATGTATATTTATTTGTGTTGCTTTAAATTACGCTTTGGAATTTGAATTGGTTACCTAGATGTTTCCTTCTATAGTTTCTCTTGCTACAGTCCATATATTGTAAAGTATACTTAAAAACATACTTTATAAGAAAATTTAACTTTATATATATACATACATACATACATACATACAGGACTAGTCGTGTTTCTTTCGAATTTTGAATTCATCAGAATGCAAAAGAACTGGTTAAATGCAGAGTAAATATATGTGTTTGATGAAAGAGGAAATTGAGAGTGAATAGCTATTGACTATTCACCTAAATTTTCCATAAATTTTATTTAAATATGCAAATAATTTTATACATGCTAATTTATGTGAGATACTGTAATAACTCTTTATCTCACATAAATTTAAATATTCATGACGTCTGAAGAAATAGAAAAATAGATGTCATAAATTAAGTATTAATAATATAGGTACCGAACACGGGCATGCCCGGCATGTGGTGTCCTAAACTACTACGACAGCTACAACAGCCGCTGGTATTGTAAGTTATTAGAGGTATAACGATATATGTGTATATATGCATGTATATATATATATGCATGTATATATAGAGAGAGAGATGCAACGAAATAGTGTCATTGACAAGGTCGCAGAACTGCCGCGAAAATTTTGATATTTCAAGATATATACGGAAAGTAAATATGTCACTTTTTTATATGTCCTTAAATGGCTACAATACCTCTTCCACTCTGTAATTGCGTCAATTCCCACACTGGAGACAGCACAGAACAAGTCTCTAACCAAAAGTGCGCGGGTCAGATTTATAAAGATGTATCATTATTATTATTATTATTATTATTGGTGAGTGGTAAGAAGCTTGCTTCCCCACCACTTGGTTCTAGGTTCAATCACACTGCGTGGCGCCTTGGGCAAGTGTCTTCTACTGCAGCCTCGAACCGACCAAAGCCTTGTTAGTAGATTTGGTAGACGGAAACTGAAAGAAGCCTATCATGTGTGTACGTGTGTGTTTGAAGAAAGATTTTCCTTAATTAAAACTTATTAATTATATAAAAGAATATAAAAAAATTTTGAAGGAAAACCGACGGACATGGACTTCACCAAAAATATTTGTGCCAATCCGATTTTTAAGACTATTTCAAGAACCTCTGGTAAAAACTTACTGACCAAAGCCTTGTGAGTGGATTTCGTTGACGGAAACTGAAAGAAACCCGTATTATGTGTGGAGTTTGTGTATGTAAATATTTATGCATTAGTATTAATATATATGTATAAACGTGCATTTGTATGTATATAACACACATGTATGTGTTATATATATATATATATATATACATGTGTGCATATGTACGTGTGTTTATATGTTTGGCGTATATATATCCGTATGTATGTATGTATGTATTTATTTATGTAAGCATTAATCTAAGTGCACGCGTGCGTGCGTGCAAATTATGTATGAATCTACCCTATCTACCGTAATCCAGATATGCCTATAGTTATGAAACATATTTGCTCTTGAGACAGAGAAAAAAAAGCCACTTAACATATACAAAAGCGGATTTATAACAATTATAATCATACAGAATGGTATTTATGAATTTCAATTCCCCAGAGGGAAAATTGTTACAGATAATACTGGTGGAGGGTGTTCCGGAGTGTTTAAGGTTTAGGGACGACTTGGTCTACCGAATAACTATAAAAACAAAAGGAGAGTAGTTTTAGTCGGTTAAGATTGACTTATTTAAGCCCAAACATTAAACGTCGTTGCCAAAACCATTTGAACTGAAAGCTGTAACCGGATGTGGGTTAATGCATGATGTAACTATTCTCACACATAAGCATGAAAAGACAATGCACACAGACACAGGGACTCTCTCTCTCTCTCTCTCTCTAACACGATATATATATATATATATATATATATATATATATATATATATATATGGACGTGAGTGTGTGTGAGTGCATATACAAACGTATTTGTATGTATGCTGATTCATATATGCATGCAGATGTATACATATATGTATGTGTGTGTTATATATATATATATATATATATATATATAAACAAACTTAGGTTTGTTTTTGAAGCGCTGAAATGTATTGTAGTACAAGTAGAAAGATATATTTTTCAACGC
>NC_068986.1:22793355-22794113 GCF_001194135.2 Octopus bimaculoides | reverse complement strand
TATATATATATATATATATATATATATATATATATATATAAACAAACTTAGGTTTGTTTTTGAAGCGCTGAAATGTATTGTAGTACAAGTAGAAAGATATATTTTTCAACGCCTAAAATACTGATATAACAGTATATACATGATACTATCCATTACAGAGTAGAAAAACCTGCCAGCAACCAGCCATGAGAATCGAACTCGCATCCCTTTGATTACCGGTCAAGTGCTCAACCATTAAATGCTTTGGTTATGAGCGTACAGTAGAAAACTCTCCATCAGCAGTTAATTTCAAGCAATCGAAACAAAACTTTTTAGAGTGCTTCACTTTCTGGTGCTATTCTTCTGAAAGAGAGATAACCAGCTTTACTTGTTTTGGTCTCCTCGACAAATGTCGATAAATATTGATAAATGTGGTGCATTTTTTTGTCTTCTGTGCAAGGTGAATTTCTGTTAAAGACATCACAGGGTATAGAAAGAATCAGCGTTGCGTAGTTCTGTTTGCCAAAAATCAACATGAAGTGTTGAAATCAGGCAATTGAACGCTAGTCAGTGGTTTTCCTCCACAGTAAGTAGGCGCAGGAGTGGCTGTGTGGTAAGTAGCTTGCTTACCAACCACATGGTTCCGGGTTCATTCCCACTGCGTGACACCTTGGACAAGTGTCTTCTACTATAGCCTCGAGCCAACCAAAGCCTTGTGAGTGGATTTGGTAGACGGAAACTGAAAGAAGCCCGTCGTGTATATATATATATATATATAT
>NC_068986.1:22791192-22792531 GCF_001194135.2 Octopus bimaculoides | reverse complement strand
AAATACCTATTTCGTTATTGCCCACAAGGGGCTAAACATAGAGGGAACAAACAAGAACAGACAAAGGCTTTAAGTCGATTACATCGACCCCAGTGCGTAACTGGTACTTAATTTATCGACCCCGAAAGTATGAAAGGCAAAGTCGACCTCGGCGGAATTTGAACTCAGAACGTAACGGCAGACGAAATACCGCTAAGCATTTCGCCCGGCGTGCTAACGATTCTGCCAGCTCGCCGCCTTTAAGTAGTTTCCAACAGCAGTAAATGTCCTCCAGTGTAACATGCTTTTTTTTTGCAATACTAGACTACTTTAAAAAAAAACCTTGACGCCATTCAAGACAAATACCTCACCATCAGGCAGAAGTAAGCAAGACATTAGAAGAGCCTGTAATTCTATCACTTTGGCTATGCTAATGATCTTGTGTTTAGAGTTCATCAACTGCGTAATGGGCAAGACTTGATAATATTGTAGCCTTGGTCCGTCTGTTATCCAATGAAGCTGAAAGCTACCTGCCAATTTGCTCCAATAATGACATACGACTTAATAGCTTAGGCTGCTATTACTTTCGGTCCTATGTTGCCGAAAGCAAGAAAATCTTGACACGCAAGAGACAAATCCAGGTACCTGTAAACGGGCTTCACAAAAGACAACAAGTCCAGCCATCTGTAGAGAGGTGAAACCTGGATTATGAAAAAGGAGGTTCAAGATTGCCTTGGTGGTTATTACACCAGGCTTCTCATGAAGGCTGAAAATATTTCGTGACCAAAGAGGATATTAATGAACAAATTCCTACTATTGTTGTTCAATGCGGAGTAGGCTTTATTGACCACTGCTTTTGACACTGAACACCCAAGATATACCGAATAGTATATTTTCCAGACTTCTTCACCCTTATAGAAGACGAAGACCACTCGTGGTAGATATATACAATCAAAATAATGTGGTTCAGAGGTTCCTGGTGCAGCGTGTGAAACGTGACTCGGTTGCAATCGTTTGAAGAAGAAATGTCAATGACCAAGTTACGACTGTGCGACGAAAATGTTGACACCTCATCAATTTGAAGTGAATTCAACTGTCGTCTGTGTTGTTAAATTACAAAAATGTAGACGTCTCAGATATTTGTGTGCGTGTGTACACACACACACACACACATACACACACACACACATATATATATACGCGCGCGCGCGCGTTTTGTGTTAACTTCTCGAAAGAGAGAGTACTCAATGTCATAGTAAAATTTCTTCAAATATTTTTATCTCATGTTCCTCTTGAGTTTCACCTGTTCGACTGCACGTTCACAGGGTCATCAGTTGGGTTATCTCTCTCTCTCTCTCTC
>NC_068986.1:22775574-22785470 GCF_001194135.2 Octopus bimaculoides | reverse complement strand
TTTTTTTTGTTTATGTTTTTTTTTGTTTATGTTTTTTTTTAAGTCTGGTATTTATTCAACTAGACGCTTTCGCCGAACCGCTAAGTTACGAAGACATAAACACACCAACACCTGTTGTCAAACAGTGGTGGGAGCAGTGGCGACTCGTGTACAGGCATTGTGCAACAGCAGCACCCTATTTCCACTCGATAATATCGATAACATTCAATACAATGAGTCCTTTTTTTTCTTTAATTCTTTCTTTATCCCTGTACATTATATAATCCTTAAGATTAATGTCAGTAGCCATCCCCTAGTTTATGAAAAAAATACAAAAATCCTTGTGTAGAACTGTGCACTTCACAGTTCCAGCGACGCGGTGTTTGGCTGCTGTGCGCATGCTCACATGTCTGAGGGAGAGAGAGAACTTTCTGAATGACAGTACCGACCCCGGTGTTCCGGTGGAAGGTAGTGTTTCCTTTTGACTCTGCGTGTGTTGTACTTAAAAACGTGTTTCTATTCTTGAATGTGATAAAGTGTACAATTAGATTATTATCCTGCTTCCAGCTTCAGTGTTGCTGCCAGGATTTGAAAAGTAGGGCACATTTCCCCACCCCTTATTTTGGGATTTAGGGAGTATTTTTGAAAAACAAGGGGAAATTCACGGCGACGTTCAGTTAACAAATTAAACACACTACCCGGCAGTGGCTAAAATGCGAACCGATCAAGTTTATGTATAAATATTCTTTTTACATATTTGTTTCCTTTTACACAATATTAAAACAATGGCTAAAAATTTTCTAAAGCAGCACACCCACTAATTTTATCTACGAGCTGCCACAGGGTGGGCAACAACACACACACACACACACACACATATATATATAGATAGATAGATATATACGACGGGCTTCTTTCAGTTTCTGTCTACCGAATCCACTTACAGGGCTTTGATCGGTCCGAGGCTATAGTAGAAAACATTTGCCCAAAGTTCCACGCAGTGGGACTGAACCTGAGACCGTGTAGTTGAAAAGCAAGCTTCTTACCACACAGCCACGCCATATCCTAATTGTTTCTTTATCCCTATGACTCATAAATCCCAACATTCTTTTCAATGCCAGTCCGTTACAGGGTTCAAGGCTAGCAATTTTTGAGAGAAGTGGATTTGACTGGCATTAAATTTAATAGACGCCAAAAGGGATGAAAGACAAATATGACTTCAGTGGGATTTGAACTAAGGACATACAGAATCGGAAGAAATTCCGCTAAGCATTTGCTCCAATGTGCTAAAGAGATCTGCCAGCTCACTGCCTTACATACCCCATTAGGTCGGTCTTCCAGTATATATTTTTCATAATAGACAGAGTGCTCAATACTCTAAAACAGAGCTAAAGTATTGTAATCTAATATGTAAAGATATACATTCTAAGAAATAAGAAAATGTGTGTGTGTGTGTGTGCGTTGTGGTTTACGGGTGTAACCATTATCACGCTCAATACATGTGTTCGGCGAATGTATAGTATTTGTCATATGTAATATGATTACCTACAGACACACACACACGTGGAAGCATGTGTGTGTGTCTATATGTCTGTCTCGATGTATGCATGCATGCGTGTGTATATGTATGTGTGCGTACGTATGGTGGTGGTGGTGGTGGTGGTGAAGGGGTTCAGACCATTTTGTACTACTGCTCACATGTAACCTAGTATCTGTCACATGGTCGGGTCGCCAACGACTAAACCGGCAATCCTATCGATCCTACTTGGTAAGGTGGTGAGGTTTACGTTGGACACCCGGCAGGACGAAAAACAAAAACTGTCACAAGACGGATGAACTCAGTCGAGTTAAATGCCGTCCAACAGTCAGGTGTGAGAGGCCTCAAGTTTTTGTTTAGACACATCTCACTGAGAGAAAGAAATTCCGAAATAACATCCGCCTTATTGTGAAGCCAGGGATCTTGGTCTTGCTTGTTTTGGGACCACTTAACTTTGTAGGTGAGATTCTTAGCAGTGTTATGCAAATTGTTAATGACTTCGGATTTCAACAACGGCATTGCTGACAGCCATTGTCCTTAACTACTAGGACAAAATTATTTGTCAGCGTTGGTCATACTCGTCTACGAGTGGAAAGCCAGCATGTATGTATGTGTAGGTCACCACGTAATCGGTATGATTAAATCCATAGTGTTATTTCACGCAGGTTTCTACATTTGTAGGTGGCTAGCTGTGGACTCGAACTCACATCCCCGTGATTACGCTATATTATTAGCATTATTCTGCGATTGAGAATTTAAAATCACTTCTTTAACTTTCTAAGACATCTCAACGCTTCTAAAAGCAAACTTCGTTTGTTTATTTACGTTTGTCGTAATTTGAATTTAACATATGAGAGCGTCTCATAAAGCGAGATTTATATATCTTAATTTGCAGAGGAATTTGTAGTGGGTAAGTTTAGCTTAATCGGTCAAAGCATCGTGACGCGTAATCACGGGGATGTGAGTTCGAGTCCACAGCTAGCCACCTACACTTTTCTCTGCAAAATAGGGATAGTTTATCCTGTTCAGGCTGTACTATTAGCATCATTCTGCGATTGAGAATTTAAAATCACTTCATTAACTTTCTAAAGACATCTCAACGCTTCTAAAAGCAAACTTCGTCAGCCCTTAACCAGCAGAATTATGATCAAATAAATTCTATAACAATTTCTGAACAGCGATCAACGTCTTTAGTCGGTTGTTGTTGTTCCTGCTGCTGTTGTTCTTCTCTGATCCTGTAGACCAATGATCAATGACATTCCATCCATGAACATCCTGTATTTTTAAGATTATACAAGACTGCATTATGTTTTTACATTATCTTTTTACGTGTATGTAGCACTACAATGACTTATGAGTCCTTTCCTTAAGATAAAATTATATAAATTTTAGGGAACTTTGACTGTCACTTCTAGCAGATCGAACGATCATTTTAGTGCCAGTAATGGATTGTAAGTATATGAGAACTTGTAGTTCTGCAATTTCCAAGGACGCAATTTGTTTTAGCTTATTCTTTTAGTGTCGAGGTTTAATTCATTTTTTTCGTGTTGTTTGTAAAGATTTTGTAAATGAGGATGGGATTTCAATTTCTGATGCAGGTGAGGGGTCCGGCACCCCTGATGTAGGTCTTATAAAATTGGTGATTCGATTTGAGTAGCATTGGGAAACATTTGAACTCTGTCTCTAATATCTTTGAGAATCTCTCAATATATACAATTTGCATTCTTCCATTTTCCGTTTGGAATTCTATGCATTTTTTTTTTCTGTAAGACAGAGAACGTAGTACTTTGTCTCATTATTAAAATTAGTTCTGGTTTTGATTGGATAAGTAACGTCTGTGCTTATTTCACCACCTTGTCTACCTATCTCCCGATAAATTGTGTGAGCGCTGATGACGAAAAATGTTTCATAAATTGTGATGACGGAACGAGTTGCTGCTTGGTATAGTCTGTTATTGAATGGCTGCTCACTGAGATCCGTGTAGTCAAAGCAATTTCTTTTTGTTAATTAAAACGACACAATATGCAATTCTCAAAGCATTTCTTTTTCAGGAGATGGAATTCCTCTCTTCGATAGCTACATTTGATCTTTTTAACACTCTATCGGCTCTCCTCTCAATGACATTGGGTTTTATAAGCACTGGTAATATTTGTGAATGACAAGGCGGTAAGCTGGCAGAAACGTTAGCACGCCGGGCGAAATGCTTAGCGGTATTTGGTCTGTCTTTACGTTCTCAGTTCAAACTTCGCTGAGGTCGACTTTGCCCTTCATCCTTTCGGGGTCGATAAATTAAGTACCAGTTGCGTCCCGGGGTCGATCTAATCGACTGGCCCTCTCCAAAATTTAGGGCCTTGTGCCTAGAGTAGAAAAGAATATTTGTGAATGTTATGTAGTTTTAAACTAGCCTTTAAGAATAATCGCAGGTTTCTTCATGATTAATAATCAATTAGATTGAATTAGATAAATTTGCATTTACCTATCAAGGTTGATATGAGAGTTAAACAACAGCCATGACAACCAGTTTCAGATATTCCCCACCCCCATTATTCTTGCCCATTGGTCAAAGGTCACATCTCTCTTCACTGTGAACGTAACGTTAAAACTAAATGTTGATCATAGTATCAAATACCGAGACAAGATCGCATCTTATTCAGAAACCTTTGAGTACATTGATCTCCCAACAAAAATTGCCCTTTAAATAGACGTGTGCAAGAAAACCATTTGGAGAAGAGCCGGATTTAGCTTTGGTATTAAACTAAGTTATGTAAGGCTTAGAGGATCCCTAATTAAAAGAAATCACACCAGAAGTTCTCTAAATCATTGAAAACAATACGCATTTTGATAATCTTTAAACCCCCGCAAATTGTGAGGGGCCTGAATTGCAGCATGTTTAGCTTATGCTTAAATTGAGGTGTTTATAACACGTAATATCGTTTTACTCTTGGTCATGCATTAAACAATTTTAAGAAAATTACTGACTACAGCGCTCCTATCAGATATATTTGTAACCTATAACACATAAATTAGAACATATATTTTTTACGAAATTAGTCATTTATATACATAAAAAAATCATCAGTCATTGTATGCCCGTGAACGTCCTTTAAATATCCATTCAAAAACCAATTTATTTGTCAGTTTTCATATTTATGTAACGAATATTTTGCGGTTTTCCCAGAAATTGTCCACAATTAAAACTGTATGAGTATGCATGGAGATATTTTCCAAATTTAAAATCTTATAACACAAGTAACGAAGTGATTATTGCCATCATTACAGATTTATTACTTTGAGACTTACTCACTCTCTCTCTCTCTCTCTCTCTTGCTATCCATCTGTTTGTCCCTCCCTCTCTCGAGTAGATACTCCCACCATTTGCTTCAGTTAATATATAGCTTACCACGATATATCTTGAGGTGACTTGTCAAATGACTTGTCCGTGGACAAAAAGCAGCGCCCATACGAACATACAGCTCTTCAGCCAATTAGCCAAGGCTCTCCACTCGACAAACATCAACCCTGTGATGCATATACTATAACATATACATCGATAAATTAATTACCAGTCAAGCACTGTAGTCGATGAAATCGACTAGCCCCCTCCCCAAAAATTTCAGGCCTTGCGCCTTGAGTAGAAACGATACTTAGAGGTGGACTGGCAGAATCGTTAGAACATCGGACGGCTACATTTGTGGTTCAACCTATCGGAAAAAATAAAATATCATCCCAGTTCTGAGTTTGATTTAATATTCCTAAAAAGCATCTAGATTTAAATGGAATTATAATATATGATTAAACTATTAATAGAATGACATATGTAGTGTTACGTTCTCGGCGAATCAAATGAACCTTAGCTGAAGAATTACTTCGCAAAGGACTTAGTTGAATCGTAGAATTGATTGAACGACATTGCCATTGGTCTTGGCAGAGGTGTAAAAGTCACAGTTTCCATTTTTGTTCTATGAAAAATATCAGGTTTCTGGTTGGTGTGAGAAGCAATTAATAATAATTTGATAACCACTAATTGTAAATAACTTTCACTTGATATTTTACCTAGGCACATGTGCTGCATATTCAAAAGAAAAATAAGAGATGTTGTGATTCTTATGCCATCTAAAATAACATTAGCGTGAAGATTTTACAGTCAACTGAGGGGAGAATTAAAAAAAAGTACGACTGGCTGGGAAGTTAAAACTTGTTCCACGACGTTGGAGATTTCAATCTACATTATCGACAAAACAAACTCATTTCGACTTCAGAATTGAGTAATGAAGTGGAATGACAACATTCTTTCATTTCTAAAACAATAGCTCGCATATCCAGTTTGATGGTGATGATGGTGTGAATGAGGGGGTATTGGTGGTGGTTGTACTTGTGTGACGATTAATAAAAAACAAGGGAATTATTACCTCGTTATTACGCCTATAAATTTAATTATAGAATGTAAGAAAATCATATTTTAGAATAGTAGACACCTGTATTTAGGTACAGAAGACTGATGGGGGTGCAGAAGTAATTGAGCGTTTTCTTGTTTGATATGTTCAAATTCATTGAGTTCAAGTTTGTTTTTCATTCCATCCGGAAATCAGAAATATAAACATGTTCTTTGTATTTGTATCGATTCAATCTATTTTAATTCATAAAATAAGTAAGGGTGATGTGAGAAGAAATGGAATTCAACCTCTGATAACACCTTTCTTTTGAAATGTCAAATCTCACCCCTCCATGCAACACGCGAACTTACCTCAACTAGGAAGTCCCTGCGTGGTCGCTCAACCGCCTAGACATAGCAGCCAAATTTCCATCAAATTATACCCGTGAAGCCTTAAAAAGGAGACACGCTGGATAACATAATTCTACGTTTCCTGCATTTAGGGAAAAGGGGAGAACATCGCGGTTGGAGTGCTTTTGATCAAATCTCTAAGCGCGAAACAACCGTTTGTTTCGTGGATGAAGACCAATTATGGTTTCCTCGAGCTCTTGGTACTTTTTTTCCCTCATCTGCAACAATATTCCCTAACAAATGAAGGCTGATGGCGAGTAGTTAACTTGAGTGATAATCAATATGCTGAATTTTCACGCTTTATTCATGTGCAATATTGTACATCACTACTTCAAGGATCGTGAAATCTATGCTTCGCTGGGGTGCTCTCAGAAGGCCGAAATATGTTCAGAGTACTTGTCAAACTTATTGAAATAATATCATTGAGCTAGTGTTACCCTGTTCTTCATCACGTCAGTAGTTATATCTTTTTTAGCTCACTACATTGAATATTTTTTAATACTCATTTGACTATAGTTCAATCAGCTTTGTACCAACGTAATAAATCCATACTTAATTCTGGAAATGGGAATTATTTCAAGGGAAACACCGCAGTGTAGCCTAAATGCAATGTTTAAGGCAGTCAATAAAATTGGTAGACAAATTATAGTCTGTATCAGTAAAATCGGATAGGAATTAAAAATGCAGGTTAACTGTTTCTGGAAAAGGTTTCCTCTAAAATAATAACCCCTACTTCACCTCGCGGTACACGACCATGCACTTGTTACATTGGTTTCAAATACTGGCACAAGGCCAGAGGGGAAGTGTTTAAGTTGATTACATCGACTCCAATGTTCAGTTGGTATATATTTTATTGACCTCAAAGGGCTGCAAAGCAAATTCAACTTCTGCGGAATTTGAACTCAGAACGTAAAGATGGACGAAATGCCACTAAGCATTGTTGCTCCACGCGCTAACGATTCGGCTAGCTAGTTCATCGCCTTACATACATTAGATATATTCAGCATTACAAATGACGAGTTGAGACAGGAAAGATAAACGGGCCAACTGGCGGGTTACGAACCTCATATCTGTCGCTTATTAGACAACTGCATTATCGATTGATTTACTTTACAGAGTTCCTTTGTTGTCTTTTGTTTTCGTTATTTATTCATATATCGCGTATGTTATTAAATATATTGCAGTATAATAATGATGGTGGTGGTGGTGGTGGTGGTGGTGATGATGTTTGTGGAGAATGACAAAACAGGAGAGGGCCGGATAATGTGTCTCGCACTAATTAGTTTCGTTCTTTGTGGTGTTCAGATCCTATTGAGATCGACATCGTTATGATATGAATAGTTCACAATGACACAACAATAAATAACCAGACGAAGAATATTTATGTAAACAGATAAACTACTGTACTTAATTGAAAGCTTCAATGTAGCAAAACGTCATATTAACTGTCGGCTTTTACGGAGCTCTTCTGATTGTCACCTTGTGTCATGCAGAGTTGAGCCACATATTACCGTATTCACATGTGACTGACATCTCGTTAAACCAATTCCCCTAACCAATAGGCCGCGCGCCTTCACAGCAACAAAAACAACTTCGTCAGTATTGAATCCCTAATGAGATAATTGTCGCGGTTTGAATTTTCTACTCACAGATATTTCAATAATTTTCTCCTATGACCATGGTAATTTACAATACAATAAGTGTTATCATGTTTCAAATCTCAATAATAGTTTGCAAAAATAGTTTTTAAAAATTTATTCAAATAAATTAACAAGAAAATAAACGCAAAATGATTCATTGTGGTATTAACGAAACGTAAAACATTTCTCATTACATTTCAACTAACTCATAAATAACTTCATAAAGATCCATTTTTGTTGTTTTATGAAAATCTGAACCTAATTAGGTTATGTTCCATAAACAGCCTTCAACTTCGTTGAATAAAAAGACGTTGGTGTCTCTTGTGAAAGTTCATGGGATCGTTCTTATGAGTTCCTTCATAAATCTTGAGAAATCCAATGTTTCATGTCTCCATGAATTGTTAGGAAATGCGAAAAAAATAATTGTCTTAATAAGATTAGGAAACATTTTATTAGATCAATGTAATTAGAAGACAATGGCTGAATGAAACCTGTTTTAATTTTCTGTAATCAAGTAGTCGCTGACGAGAATAAAGATATAAAATAATTAAGTAAGAGACATTGCCATTATTCAAAGTATAAGTGTGCTTGTGTGTGTGTGTGTGTGTGTGTGTGTGTGTGTGTGAGAGAGAGAGAGTTGAAGGTTATATGTGTGCTCATATACATAGTTACCGGTGTAGTACTTATATAATATGTGGTGGGTGTGAGATTGAGGGTGTGTATATATTATGTTCAGCTATAATAAAAACAATTTTACATGAAGCTGATGGGTTACTCTATACTTTTGTAGGGTACAAATTTACTACTCTTAAACAAAGGTTGATGTTGACAGTGTCTTCGAAGTTTCGGCCAGTTAAGCCATCATCGGCAGTCCTTGATCGGAGGTCATGGGTTTAGATTTACTATGGGTGATTTCGCTGTGTATTTGATCAGGACATTTAATTCTACAACGTTCAGATCAACCAAGGTAACAGATCTGACAATGTAACCGACTTGTCTCGTCTGCTAAATACCATATAATCATTGCTAGGTACCTATCCTTATGACATGTTGGATTGTAGAGGCACATGAACACACACACACACACACACACACACACACACACACATACACACACACACACACACATATATATATAAACTTTTCTTTCGCTATCTCTCTTTTTCTCGCCCTCTTTCTCTCTCTCCTCTCCCTCTCTCGCTCACTCGATAGATAGATAGATAAGGCGGCGAGCTGGCAGAATCTTTAGCGTGCCGGGCGAAATGCTTAGCGGTATTTCGTCTGCTGTTACGTTCTGAGTTCAAATTCCGCCGAGGTCGACTTTGCCTTTCATCCTTTCGGGGTCGATAAATTAAGTACCAGCTACGCAGTGGGGTCCATGTAATCGACTTAGTCTCTTTGTCTGTCTTTGTTTGTCTCTTCTATGTTTAGCCCCTTGTGGGCAATTAAGAAATAAGATAGATAGATAGATAGATATCACTTATATAAAGGGCATTAACTGTGTAGTAATGCCTCACGCTTCGAGGGACTAAATAAGTCAAAAACTACCAAAAAATAAGCAACATATTTACTGAAAGCGAGGGAATGCAGCTTTCAAAATTTATCTCTTAAAAACATTTAACTTAACGGTAAACCACTGGTTTCTCAATCAAATACAGAAAAACTGTGAAGTAACCTGCATTCTTTTGTTCATCAGTACACGTGTGGTCGAGATACATAAAAATAAACAAGAATCAACATACCACGATGTAGCCATCACAGCACGATGACTTCTGTTCATAATTATATATCCATGAAAGAGATTTGAATTTATCCGGTTGCATTTATCCTATATTATATTATAGATAGATAGATAGATGGGCTGAGAGACAAATTCACACGAGTGGGTGATAAATGAAAGAAAATAGCATTCAACACATTCAGTTGGGGTTGTATAAAGTTAATAACAGGTTAACAT
>NC_068986.1:22773931-22775564 GCF_001194135.2 Octopus bimaculoides | reverse complement strand
GGTATGTTGATTCTTGTTTATTTTTATGTATCTCGACCACACGTGTACTGATGAACAAAAGAATGCAGGTTACTTCACAGTTTTTCTGTATTTGATTGAGAAACCAGTGGTTTACCGTTAAGTTAAATGTTTTTAAGAGATAAATTTTGAAAGCTGCATTCCCTCGCTTTCAGTAAATATGTTGCTTATTTTTTGGTAGTTTTTGACTTATTTAGTCCCTCGAAGCGTGAGGCATTACCACACAGTTAATGCCCTTTATATAAATGATTTATATATATTTATGAAAAAATGATGAATTTTTTTCATTATGAAATTTTTTCATTATTTTTTTCATTATGAGGTTTTTTTCACGCTGACTACTTGATAAATTCTTATAAAGTATTTATCCTATATTATATTATAGATAGATAGATAGATGGGCTGAGAGACAAATTCACACGAGTGGGTGATAAATGAAAGAAAATAGCATTCAACACATTCAGTTGGGGTTGTATAAAGTTAATAACAGGTTAACATAGTTCCACTATAGTTTTGTGGGTGCTGAACCCGTCAGAGTAAACAGAATTTAAAAGAAATTTAAATTAGCTTCTTAAGGGAGAGTATTTAGTCCTCCATTGGTCAGTTCAGGTCCCGTGGGTATTTTAACTATGTAGAAACTTCAGTTTTTAACTGAAGCTCTATGTGGTAGAGAAGCAGCATGCTGACTTCAGTTATTCTTTTATTTTTTTGTTTGATTCAGTCATTTGGCTGCTACCATGCTGGAGCACCACCTTTCGTCGAACAAATTGACCCCACGACTTATCCTTTGCAAGCTTAGTAGTTATTCTATCGGGCTCTTTTGTCGAACCGCTAAGTTACGGGGGACATAATTACACCAACATCGGTTGTCAAGCGATGGTGGGGTCAAACACAGACACACAAACATATAAAGAGTCCGTAACTGAAGTCAGCATCCTGCTTTTCTACCACGTAGAGCTTCAATTAAGAGCTGATGTGTGTATATGTGCGTGTGTTCATTTGCACTGATTCGGATAGTTCGAAGACCTGTTTTAGAGAATTTGATGACTGTGTTTGGAGCGGAGAATGGAATATATACATTATGTTCTTAAGAAGTACATCGGAGGGCCTTGGAAGGAGAAAAATGTCTAGAAAAGAAGCCAAAAAGAAAACATTCAATGACAATTCTGAAAAGAATGTTATTGTGCTAAGCAACAGTAACAAAGAATATAGAAAGAAAAATTAGTCTGCAAAGACGAAATAAGGAATCCGAAAGTAGGTCGAGTCAAGACAGAAATGGTAAAGGAATGTATATTGTCTAGATGACCTCTGCCAGCGCTGGTATGTAGTAACATCGGTGAAATTTCGCAATGGCTTATCACTACCTCGTGGGGAAAGGAAAAGAGCAAGAAACTGAGAGAAGGTTAAAATTTTCCCCCCTTTTTGAGTATTTTTGATTATAATTCTGAAAGAAACTTTTTTCAAAAAAAATTAATGTTATGATATTTTACTTATCTCCTAGTTCTGTGTCTTTTTCTTTCCTCGTGGGGTAGTAGTGATAGCTATTCCAAAGCTCCATCGTAATGTCAACCTTTTGGGCGAAAGAATTTAGGATAATCTTGAATGAAAATGGTGT
>NC_068986.1:22768896-22771802 GCF_001194135.2 Octopus bimaculoides | reverse complement strand
ACACACACAGAATATGGGGGTTTAGTTCACAGGTAAGTGCTGTAACGGATTATCAAGGTTCCAAGCTCGTAACTGAGACAGGAGCTATGGATCCATTTTAGGTTTCCGATTTAGCAAATATATATTTGTGAAAGTGGACAATAAACGGCAAGGCATAACAAATATCTCAAGTCATATACATTATTCTATATTATCCTTACATTAGTTGAGGTCTTACAGCTGTTTCTGTACTGTCCATACCTAGATCTTTTATCTGAATATTTCCATGTCTAGATCTTTCTTATGTTCTCTACTTGTCTCTGATGACGGTATACCTTATATTCCGGCATGCTCACCTATCACTTGGGACATCCCAGAAACAGCTGTAAGACCTCGACTAATGTAAGAATAATATTAAATTATGTAAATGACTTGAGATATTTGCTATGCCTCGACATTTGTTGTCCTCTTTCGCAGATACATGTATGTATGTATATATTTGCTACTACGAAGTCCCAGTTTCGATCTCACTGCGTGGCATTTTAGTCGAGTGTCATTCTCGATAGCCTTGAGTCGGCTTTGTGACTGACAATGGGTAGACAGTAATTGTACAGAAGCAGGATTTGTGAGCGAATTGATTTCTCGTCCTGATAAGTCAAGTAAACACGCAAATGTTCCTTCATTGGCATTCCTTTAATATGCACTATGCACGGATAACAAGTTGACGAAATGGTCACAACTGTACCGCCTTTGATCATGGGCCTATCCAATCTGGGTTGACTTAGAGCTAAGCAACAACACTTCAATGTGTGTGTGTGTGTGTGTGTGTGTGTGTGTACGAGAAGGTGAACAGCTGAAAGCACTCAAGATGTTTAGTTGGAGTTGTACGTGTTTAATAACAGATCGACTTGCGTCCACTTCCTCAGATGTACGGAGTCGAAGAGAAAAGAATTTAAAAGAACTTTTGTTTAAAAAAGTGGCTTCTCGGTGAAAATATTTGAGCCTCCATTGGTCGATTTAGATCACGTGGATACTGTGGCTAAGCAACGACAGGTGTTGATTCCGTAATATGTGCCACGTAATATAGAGAATAGTATATTAGTCGGTGATTTGTAAGTGCTGGCAGTTCAGCAGCGACTGAATATCAGAACGGTGTGTGCGTGTGTGTGTGTAGCACGCGTCTGCGTGTGTGTGTGTAGCACGCGTCTGCGTCTGAAGTCTCACAGAGGAACCAATCAAACCACAAAAAATATATAATACAAAAGTGCAGTGAACAAAGGACACCAGAACAAAAAAAAAAGATAATGGAGTCAGAATTCTCTTGTGACCTCCCATGTGAACCTAGAAGTGCCAAACTGGAATACCTCAGCAAAAAGAAAAAAAGAAAAAATTAAAGAGGAACACCCAGGCGCGGCTGTGTGGTGAGAAGCTTGCTTCTCAACCATATGATTCTGGGTTCAGTCCCACTGCGTGGGACCTTGGGCAAGTGTCTTCTAGTATAGCCTCGGGCCGACCAAAGCTCTGAGTGGATTTGATAGACGGAAACTGAAATAAGTTTTTCGTTTGTTTATGTATATGTGTGTGTTTGTGTGTGTGTGTGTGTGAATGTGTGTGTTTGATGCCCCATCACCGCTTGACAACCGGTGGTGGTGTGTTTACATCTCCGTAACATAGCGGTTCGACAAAAGACACCGATGGAATAATTATTAGGCTTAAAGAATAAGTCTTGGGGACGACTTGCTCGACTAAAATCTTTCAGTGCGGTGCTCCAACATGGTCGCAGTCAAAATGACTGAAACAAATAAAAGAATTAAAGAAAAGAATATCACAAAAAAGTGATGTACGCTGTGCCATCTTAAGATGGCACACTGGGCAGTTTCCCGGAGGCTCCATGGGTCTAGAGGCCCAATTTTCATCTATGTATACAGGCTTGTTGTCAAATAAATGCTACAGGGCCTAGTATGCTGCTTTGCTCAGGGGCCTATAATGCTGCTAAAACGGTTCTGCATGTATGGTTATGTTACTCGTAGAATCGAGGAGGACAATAAAATTAATGTGAAGTGAAACCTTTTTTGAGCACCTACCTGTTACATTACGCCATACCACAACGATTATGTTTCTGCAATCTAAGAGCAGAAGATGGCGAGGAAATATCTAATGATCAAACAAGACAATGAGACCCTGAGACTCCCAAGGTGTAACTGTAAATGACAATTATGCCACTCTTCTATGGCGAATACAATGCAGCTGACCAAAAATATCATTGAAGTAATACCTCCCATTAAATATGAGACTGTTGTTAAACCAAAATACAATGTCATCCACAGAGAAAGACTACCTTTGTATAAATATTAACAGCACTTTTGCTATTGGATACTGGCTTACATATCAATACAAGGAATATGGATGGAACATTTCCATCAAACCTTCTACTTAGTGCAAACAGAAGGCCAGCTATTGTTATCTGAGACAGATAATAAGAAGAATTTTATAGTCGAAGGAAGCTGTAGATGTGAACATCTCATCTAATTTCAGCGAAAACGAGAATATTTGTGGACAAATGCTTCGAAACATGCAATTCACCTACCCTGATTAGAAATTCACATTTAAGCAAATAATTATTGGTGCACTTGGTTCTGTTAGTAAATGCCAAAGCGATAGTCTGAAAAAGTTAAGAATTTCAAGCAAAGGAAGAGACTGGTTAACATTTTACAAATACAATTTGTAAGTGGAACCGTAAAAATATGCGCGATTTTACTATAGTTCTAAGCTTGATACTTATCGTTGCTATTGTCAAAATTCCATCGGTTGGCCTTTGTTTTTTAGTTAGAACGCAGTTCCTTCCATCTACGAAGAATTCTAGTAAAGCAAAAATAAGGAACACACACACACACACACACACACACACACACACACACACACACACA
>NC_068986.1:22760700-22768576 GCF_001194135.2 Octopus bimaculoides | reverse complement strand
CCTCTCTCTCTCTGTGAAAGGAAAACCTTTCCGAAATATACATGCGCACAAGCACTCAAACGCACACACACACACACGCATGCACACACAAACACATATACATATATATATATATATATATATATATATATATATATATACTTGCTTTACACGCGCGCGCGCATATCCATATATATATTATGCATACATATCTATTCATCTATCTATCCGTCTATCCGGGATCTCCTTTGACATATAACATTGGAGACAACCATTTTACCTTCAGTTACTTGGTGAAGATTGCAATCCAGGTCTTTGTAAATCTTTTAATACCAACAACCAAGGCAGCAAAGTACTTTAGCCAGCTGGAGTGACATCAGTAGCCGTGGGTGAGGAATGGAATCGAATGCCTTTCTGTAATAAAGCCATGCTGTTACAAACTTCCTGCAGTTTTGTTCTGACAACACAGCTTTATTTATTAAAAGTTGTCCGGTGCATCCCCATGCTCCATTCTTTCCATCCATCAACTCATAAGTGACAAAATAAATGGTGTAGCCACAACAGCCTTGAAGGACTTGGTTCAGGCAGTTCACACACTGTTTATACACAATGTTAAGGCTGGCTATTGGCCTATAGTTCACTGCTAAAGCAATGATTTCATTCGTAGTTACAAGGTTTCTTCGTGCTTAAGCAAGCTAGTTTGGTATGCCAACTGGACATCGTACATATACATTCGAGTTTCTATAAAAAAGCAATATGTTGTTCTAGTAACCAACTATGAGGTTCCTGATTAGTTATATCCCTTTATGCAGTTTTCCAGCAGCTTTGGTGGAAGTTTCAGCGTCAATCGTAACAGTAGTACGATTGATATTGGTCCAGCATGCAATGTATAGTACCTAGTCATGGTGCACTACGATTGAAATCTTTACTTTCGTCCCAGATCTTAGAGCAATATAATATTAGATCTTCCTGGGAAAGAGACCTTTTCACTACGGTATTGTTTCCCCTTCTGTTGTATGCGACTTGTGGATTGGAAGTAAATTTGCGGTTTACCGTGGCTCTTTCTAAAAAATTGCCTACGATAGAGCAGTTTTTTACTCCAGGTTTTGAATTCATGTTTCAGAGTAATAAATTTTCACTCGAGATTTAGTGTAGGACCTCTGTACATATTTTCTAATTTTCCTATGGTATGTTGTGAACTTATTATTTGCCTTACACTTTATAATAGTATCTAACGGTTTGATTTTGCAGAATAGGTTGCTTATGTTTTCCTCTAGCGTTGTCACTCACCTATGTTGCTTATGTTGAATTGTTTCATTCACGTGCGCTCTGTAAATATCTCCCAGGTATTTATTCAAGCTAAGCAGCCGTAAATAGATAGGTATTGATATTCTAATGAGTGTTACCACACTTTTCTACATGATCGCTAGCAAAACCGTCGATAACTTTTGACCATGAGAGCGGTTGGTTTCTTTTCTACTCTCGTCAGAAAAAAGTGTATTACGTAACGATATAAGTTGGTAAAATTATTTTCACATTGTAGTTTTAAAATCGTCTATATCCTACAATTGCCTTTGTCGGATTGGTATAGGAAGATACTGATCAGGCAGAGTTATGTGAAAGTGTTTTCGACGATACCAGTTTGTTTATATTCACCTTATTGCTTTCAGCCTTCCATATCATTTTCCGTTACTCTTATCATCTACGCATCCCAGTCTATGTTTAACATCTTGTCTATGCATGTCTTTTAGAATTAGCAACAGCTAAAAAAATATTTATTTGAAGTTGTTTTAAATGATTTTTATTTTCTTATTTTTTTAGAAAATGCAGATATGTCTTTGAGAAGTTACAGTGCGTTCGGATCAAACTTTAAGAACCGGCATAACTTTGCAAATTCAAGTAATAGATCAAGCTATTCAAGCATCCATTCTTATACCAAGTCGGAACAGTATTGGTGGAATTATACAGACAATGCAAAAGGTACTAATTTCCAAAGAGCTGTTTCGGGAGACAAACGACCACGATTTGAAGACGACACATGGGACTTGGCGGATTCTTTAGCTGACCTTTACCTTAAGGTGAATGAAGAGAACATTGCTACAGCAAGCAAATTTACCGTTTGTAAAGATCCGGTTAACGATATCGATGTAAAGAAATGGATCGAAGAGGATACCAGCCATGGTTTCATCCGAGTTTTTGTTCCAAATGGAAACATCAACAGCTCCCGTCTTGTTCCGTGTAATTTAAGTACCAACACACAGCGAATATGTGCCCAGTGCGGTGTTGCACATAGTTCGTTGCATGTTCAATTCAATGGAGATATCATTGCAAGAATGGAATCCACCGATCATCCGTTGGCCATTCAAAATGAATTTCTTGGAAACCTTGGTTACACGGAACCCAGAAAGATTCAAGAAGAAGGATACAATCCAGATCTGTCTTATCTCATTAAATTCTATCTAGGTCAGTTTTTTTAATGTTTTATTCCATTATTGTGTTCTGTTGTTGTTGTTGTTTAGTCCCAGTTCAGCTTTAACTGAGGTAGCTCTGTGATTAAAAGCACTACAGCTATAACTCTTTCATCATTTTTTCCAGATATAATGTATCTAGGACTACATAGTCCAATATGCCCTTCAGACATAGTGTATCTAGAACGACATTATCCAACACCTCTTTCGTTTTTAAAGACAATAAAGTGTGATTTGATGGAAATTTGGCAGCTAACAGATCGAATGATCATGAATAGTCCCCTCTGCTTTTATCTTCTTGAAGATATTTCTTCAAGATAGATAGGCTCTGTGAAGAATAATTACCCCAGATGTACTACATTAAGATGAAGTTTGTGTTGGCACCCCAATAGTTTATTGCGTTATGGAAATCACCTTGCATTTTGATTTCAGGTAGTAAGCTTCTTATACAATAGTCATACCTCGCTGGTCACAATGCGTTTCGTAATGATTTGGCCTTCGAATGATGCCACTCTGCTGACTAGGCGAGCAAGCCAACATTCTGCCATTTTGCCGGTCGAAAGAGTATTCCGTCGCAGAGTTAATCATTTACAGCTGAGTGAAGTGGAGCAAAGTTAAAAGAAGTGTTTTGCTCAACAACACAACGCACCGCCCGGTCCTGGAATCGAACCACGATCTAACAGTCGTGAGTGCAACATCTTATCCACGAGTCCTCGTGCCTTCGCACATCAAATATCTTTGGTAATAACTTAGAATCCACAATCCTAAAAACCAGTTGTGGGTCTGCATCCGTAAAAAAGTAATCCAATGGGAAGTAAGTAATAAAAGAAATGTGATGCCTTTGTATAGATCAGATTAAACAAGGTCACAGTATGGCCGCTTTAGTTATGGTCCGGGCAGTATTGAAAATTCCTTAGACGTATATTATTCATACAGTGCTTCCTTACAGTAATAAGCCATCCTTATATATAGTACTTGAATTCCTGAGGTTTTTATGTGAAATAAGTATCATTATGATACAATGATTGATTCGGTTGATTCACTTCTTTCCTATAGTCTTGTTCTTCGTCCAATGAAAAACATATTTTCGTTACAGGGAAACCCGTGCAGGATAGTACTTTCACCAAAGCTCAATTGTCTTCCGTAATTTTAGTCAGAAAAGGAAAACTCATCTATCAATGGGTGCAGCGATTGTGTGCCATTTCTGGCACCCGCCTTTTTATTCACAGAGGTACGTCCACTTTTCGTTTACAACTTAAGTATTCTTGATTTCTTGAGATTAATTAGTTCCACATAGCTACTCTCTCTCTCTCTCTCTCTCTCTCTCTCTCTATCTCTCTATCCATCTATCTATCTATCTATCTATCTATCTGTCTGTCGATCAATCTATCTATTTATCTATCTCTATTTCTATCTCTCCCTCTCCCTCTTCCGATATACGCACGCACGCACACAAACACTTACACACACGCACGCACACACACACACACACATACACCTATGTTAATTATTTTCTGATGGTACATCAATGTTAACTATCTACTGTCTGTATACTTATATGAACCATGTGAAAGATATTTTGTTCACACAGACATGTCTATAGACCAGTGGTTCCCAACCTTATCACTACCTTTTCCCACGGCCCCCTTTTAATATGCTTATCTTTATGTAATTTCAATTTAGTTCACGGACCCTCTGTACTACCTTTGCGAACCACCAGGGGCCCGCGGACCACAGGTTGGGAGCCTGTATTTAACCACCTTCGATCTATTATTTTTTCTTAATCACCTTTGATTTATTCATCTACATCAACTGTCTTTGACCATTGCATCTTCTGTAAATCATTTCTAACTTATACAATTATGATTACCATCTTTAGCCAATATACCTGTAGTTACCATTTTCATTCTGCACAGCTACATTAGCCAGAAGATCTGGAGAGACCCCACCAAAAAATAACCTTCAACGATACTGAGCACTTAACAACAAAACTAGCGGTCACTGAAGGGAATTTTTCATTTCCTTGGTCAATGCACGCCAAAGTAGAAGAGGTTAATCAAGGGACAATACTCAAAACATCTTTCCCTACTGAAATGATTCCTTTTCCTCATCATCATCATAATTGTTATCATCATCGTCGTCATCAACATTGTTATCATTACCTGTATACTTATAGAATTCCATTCTAAACATGGAACTTATTAAGTTGCTTTGATTTAAAAGCTTTCTTTTATTTCGCTTCTTCATTCGCAGATAAGTTTCCTTCCTCGAAAAAATCAATAATGCAACTGGCCAAAGGTTATGTGGAGGAAGTGAAATTCAAAGACCATCCAAATGTCCTCAAACTGACAATTACATTACACGGTGAAAGGTCAATCTACCTGTCTTTCACCAACACAATCACATATAGTAAGTGGCTTAAAAGAGTTCAAAAGGTATGTTGTATTTCAATTCTGATATTATAATGATACTAATATTAATATTATTAATAAAACGGCGATCTGGCAGAATCGTTAGTTCGCATTTCGTCAGTCCTTACGTTCTGAGTTCAAGTTCCACCGAGGTTGACTTTGCCTTTCATTCTTTCGAGGTCGATGAAATAAATACCAGTTGAGCACTGGGGTCGATGTAGTCGACTTAGCCCCTTCCCCCAAATTGCTGGCCCTGTGCCAAAATTTAAAATTTATATTATTAATAAGATGGTGAGCTGGTAGAATCGTTACCGCGTGTGAAAAATGCTTTGCGGCATTTCATCCGACTTTACGTTCTGAGTTCAAATTCCGCCGAGATCGACTTTGCCTTTCATCCTTACGAAGCTGATGAAATAAGTACCAGTTGAGCCCTGGGGGTCGATGTAATCGACTTATGCCCTCCTCGAAGTTGCTAGCCTTGTGCCAAAATTTGAAATCAATATTAATATGATTTGATAATTATAGTGTTTATATTCGCCATTACGAGTATCATAAAGATGAATATTGACATAATTCAATCCGCAAAATAAGATGCTATGCAAATAGATGGATATACTTTGGAATGCACAGAGAAGGAGGAAGGGAAGAACATGTATGAAGAATGATTTTTTTTTTTTTAATACAATTTATCAGAATAATGAACAACAATTGTCTGTTTTAAAAGGCCAAAGCGGCCATTTGGAAATCTAACAAAATAAATTATTTCCCACGAGAAAAACTTTTTAGTTTTTCTGTGAACAAATTTTGTGGTTGAAACCATCAATTAGGGAAAGCTCGTATGTTCTGCGGTCACACTGTGTAACGTTTTTTTTGTTTTGTTTTTTTTTGTCAGTAAGTGTTAATTCCTATTTGTTTATATCTAGAAATCAAAGGAAATGACTTACTCTTCAAACTTTGCTTTTGTGACCTGGACATCAATGTTTTGAAACTGACCTATTTTCCATTACATTGCAGACAGATTCTGCTAAAGCAGAAATATCGTTATAGCAAATATTCTTCTCAAAACCACAGATTTGCTTATCAGTTGCTTGACCTTAACTACTTGAGCATGTCCCTTGGTGGCTGACAATATGTGCATCTCTGATCATGAGTAAGAATAGTTGGGGAGCATCATAGCCCTGTATTGAGAGGGATTCTTCGAAGTTTGAATAAATATCGTAACAAAAGCAAAGTTTGAATGAAATATTAACCATTTTCATACTTTCTAGAGGTAGTTAAATAGGAAATAACAGTTACTACCTAAGGACAAAAATCGTATTACACAGCTATATTTGAAAATTGCAGCATTACTGTGCTGTGTAGGGACCAACAAGTCAAAGAATAGACCCAACTTTTCTTCTGCGTTTCATAAAAAGTAACTCAAAGCGGTTGATATAGGATTCGCTCTTTGACTTCGTAAAATTCTCACGAGAAACGACTACCCATAACAGACCCATGAGTTAGAAGGTTGCCGCTTGAGTGGTGCAAAGGAATCATCCGCCAGTAGAAGGTGGGAATGACCAATAAATGGTGGATGCAGCGACGTGCTGTTACAGCACATGCCCCCCTACCACTACTACTACTACTGTATTATTCTAAGTTCAAATCGTCATGAGCTCCAAAATCATGTGCTGTTGTATTTTGTTGGAACCAAATATACAATTCATTTTTACATACAATTTCTGACGATAAACAAGCTATCATAATTACATAATTTACCAAGCAGCTTATCATTTACGTAATTCTGTATATGTTTATCTGTTTAGTCAGTTTGTGAAAGTATGTACTGAATTCATTAATTTGCTACATTACGGTCTCTGCTGAAATGCAGATGTGTAAATTTGTATCTTTAATTAAAGTGATTTAACAGCTATCATGTTTTATTCTCTTTTACTAGGCAACAGCTAAACTTCCAACCAAGGCAGACTTATCCAAATGCAATTTAGAATTTCTACCAGACACCATTTTTATTAATGAAGATCTGAGGACTCTAAACCTGCGACATAACGTCTTAAAAGAACGACCTCTTGAAGAAGACATTCACACTATGGGTTGGTTGGATGATTTACCCAGGTATGTTTGAACAGGGATGGGAATTATTTCTCTTTTAGGAGCAACCTATGATTGTATATCTTTTATATATGAAACTTGCTTCTAGGGTGGATGATAGAGGAAAGGGAAAAGGAAGGAAGGAAAGAAAGAATGAAGAGGGGAAACGAAATAAATGAAGGAAGAGAGATAGAATGGTACATAGAAAAGAATTGTTGGATGGATGGATGAATCGATTGATGAATTTATCGATGTCTGGAGAAGTGGAGTGAGAAAAGAAATTATAGAATCAAAGAAATGATAGTAGAAGAGAAAAGGTTCAATAAGAATATATTGTTATCAAGAAAATGGGGGAAACCTGTACTTTATGAACGAAGTCCCTTGGAATATTTGTTCTGTATCAAGTTAAATATTCTTCTATCACTTTCAACACCAGATGTACAGTGACTCTGAGGATGACTCCTTAAAATTTTTTAATCAACGATGTTAATTTGCACAAATTGAAGCACAAAATAAGAATAAATAAAATAAAGGAAAGAATTTATTGAAAGCTGAATGACAGAATAGTTAGTAGAAAAATCGCTAGACTGTTAGCCAGAATGACTGACAGGCGGACAGATGGATGTACAGACAAACGGACAAAAGGATGGATAGATTGACGTTAAGTACAGAAACCACACTGTCAATAACTCAGTCAAAAACATGACCATCTTGCAAGTCTTATAAATACATGAACATGGTGTGCTTTTAACCAGAAACGGTAATTATAGAGATTATTATGTCTATATTATTTAAGTCAGTGGTTTTCAAATCATACTTCAAAGCACACTTGTTCTTCACAGGAAATATATCGGTGAGTCCCAGATATTTTTTGATATAATTTAAGGGTTTAGAAAATCTTTTCTATTGCTTGAATGCCTTAAAAGAAAA
>NC_068986.1:22754131-22760600 GCF_001194135.2 Octopus bimaculoides | reverse complement strand
TATATATATATATATATATATATATATGAAGGAGTTGCACATAAGAAATATCAACTGCCTTAGCTCACCATTTGATTTTAATTTAAAGCTTTCTAAGTAGTGTTAACCCATTAGCATTTAAACTGGCCATATCCTTCCCAAATATTCTATGTATTTTATGCTCAAACTGGTTATATCTGGCCTCTCACACCTATCTTACAATGTCATTCTGAAAATAAACAATCACATCATAGAAATGCTGAAGCTATGAGATTAAGTTTGATTAATTCAAAACAATGTAAATAAATAACCATTATATTTAACTGAGTAAACCGCACATTAAAGGGTTAAGCTGCCGATAGACTTAAATCAATTCATTGACAAATTGATTAGAATATCCGACAAAAGACTTTGCATCGTTTGTTTTGTGAAATAGAGCTCCTTATTGACTTTGTGGTCTCACATATTTTAAATGCAAATGTAATGGAGATCAGCTTTACTGTTTTTCCCAGAAAACAAGAAATTGTGACCTACTGCAGACAAAGACAAAACCTTCCCGCTTACAAAACCAGGAATTTTTGTAATTCAAATTAGCCATTGCTTCAATATTGAATGATTGTTGTATTGCTAATGATTATTTTTATTGTTTGATTGTTTGTTTCTTTTCAGGTTTCGCTATTTGACTAGTTTGAACCTCGCAAACAACGATTTGAAATCATTTCCTTCCGCATTATGTAGCATGCAGAGTTTGACTGAATTGAATTTGGCCTCAAACAAATTGGAAGAGATTCCACCATCAATAGCTGACTTAACCAGGTAAATTTAGTGAGATCGCTTAATTCTATAATTTACAGAGATGATGCCACAAATTTTACTCATCATCATCATCATCATTATTTAATGTCCATTTTCCTTGCTGATATGGGTTGGATGGTCAGACAGGAGCTGGCAAGGCTAGGAGATGCATCAGATTCCATAGTCAGTTTCAGCTTCATTTCTACACCTGGATGCCCTTCCTAATGCCAACCACTCTATAGAGTATATTGGGTATTTTTTACGTGGTACTATCACCAGTGCTTTTTGCATGGCACCATCACCAGAACTTTTTATATAGCACCGGCACCAGTGCTTCATTAATTAGAACAAATCTCTATGTATACTAAAGAAGGTAATCAAAAGACAGACTTTTGAATTCTGCAGTATTCTCTCAACATAGCTGGATATGTGAGTTTATTTGAAAAATCTGAAATGTTTTCTCATGTGTATTCCTTACATTGAAAATAGCACTTGGGCTTCACATTTCATTAAGCTCTTTCTCTCTTTATGGTGGAGGGTGATGGAGTCTAATGGCAGTTCTACAAAACCAATTAAGTCCTAGCAGTGATCCTAAGACTGAGTAAACATCACTACATAAACATATAAGCAGAAAGCTAATGTGGGTGTAGGTGCATGTCCCAGTGGTTAAGGTGTTAGGTTCACAATCACAGTGTTGTGGGTTCAGTTCCTAAATCAGGTAGTGTGAGGTGTTCTTGAGCAAGGTATTTCACTTCATGCTGCTCCATTGTACACAGGTGAAAATGAGTATCAGCCAAGTGCAAGAGCAGCTGCTTTTCCTTCAGTTGTCATCCTAGATCTGTTGCTGGGTCATACATGCACACTGTAGGCTTCTTTCAGTTTCTATCTACCAAATCCATTCACAAGGCTTTGGTTGGCCTAGGGTTATAGTAGAAGACAGTTTTTGTGCATCCATCTTTGCCAGCCTACATAAAAAAAAATATCATTGGGTAGCCATGGAAAAGATACTACGGATAAAAATACATGCACAAAAATAAATGAACACACAATTGGTTTCAAATTTTGGCACAAGGCCTACAATTTTAGGGGAGGGACTAAGTTGATTATATCGACCCCAGTGTTCAAATGGTGCTTATTTTAGTACCCCCAAAAGGATGAAAAACAAAGTTGACCTCAGCAGAATAAATGAACACAATATTAATCTTTAGAAGTATAGATTAACATTATAAACATTTATTAAAGTAAAAAGAAATAAAAACTTCAAAATTTTGAAAATATCTTCATGTTGCTGTATGTTTATTTGATTTTATAAATCTGAAATCCTGTCCTTGTTTCAATGATCTTCATTAATCATTGCCTTGTGTTGCCTCCATAGGTTACAAGTGTTGCGACTACACAACAACCACCTTACAACACTACCTGAAGAAATGGGCAGTATGAAACAGTTATCAGTTCTAATTCTGGCCTTCAATTATTTCACAACTGTACCATCAGTGCTGTTACGTATTCACAACATTTCTGACACAATGGAGAGTATCATTATGGCAGGAAACTACATCGAACGCCTTCAGGGCAACCTTCTAAATCAAATGAAACTGGTGAAAAAGATTGACTTTCGTTTCAATAGACTAACACTGATGCCCAGTGAAATTGCAAAGTTCCAATGTTTGGAATTCATGAGTCATCTGGACATCAGGGATAACAGCATTGAGGATTTGGACATACGAGCCTTGAAAGGGTTAGTCTATATTAACTGTGAACGTAATGGGATGCGAAGCTTACAGCTGAGTGGAGTTGCTTTGAAGTACATGTATGCCAAGGACAATGGTAAGAGAATCAATAGAATATTATTATTATTATTATTATTCCCTCTTTTCTTCTTTTTCTTTCTCTTCATTTTCTTCTCCTTCTCTTTCTCCTTCTGCATTGTTTTTCTTCTCCTTCTCTTCCCCTCTTCTTCATCATTTGTATGGATGGTGATCTTGTTTTTACACAGCATGCAAGTAACATAATCACAAGAGAAACACACACACACACACACACACACACACACTTATGTCAAGTTTCTCTCACTTTCTAATTTCTTTCACTGCCCACAAGGGGCTACACACAGAGGGGACAAACAAGGACAGACAAACGGATTAAGTCGATTATATCAACCCCGGTGCGTAACTGGTACTTATTTAATTGACTCCGAAAGGATGAAAGGCAAAGTCGACGTCAGTGGAATTTGAACTCAGAACGTAAAGACAGACGAAATACCGCTAAGCATTTCACCCAGTATGCTAACGTTTCTGCCAGCTCGCCACCTTCACAATTTCTGTCTACCAACTCCACTCACAAGGAATTAGTCAGCCCAAGGCCATACCAGACAGTGTGGAATAAGCCTAAAACCATGTGGTTGGAAACCAACCTACTAAGCTGCACAGCCATGTTATACCACCTTACTCATAACATACTTTAATACCAATAACATTGGGATGAGTAGAACAACAGATAGGAACTTACAATATATTGACTTATATATGATGGTAGTCTCTCTCTCTCTCTCTCCTGTAGTCTGAGAAAGGCTGTTCTGAAATTTCTTGCTGAACAACCTACACAAATGGTTTGTTTATAGTGATCAAATATATGTGCTGTACATTTGTCCAGTCTCTCCATCGAAATTGATGTTGTCTGAACAGGTCCACCATGTACCACACGTCAGGTGTCAGTGATTGCAGAGCAACACAATACACCTAGCATGATTTCGCAATCATGGGTGCAACACCTTGGCCATGTGTCCTCATACTGATTAATATATAACTTACATACAATGCACTCTCAGTGTATGCTCCACTCTATGTTCAACTGACCATATGTACATTCCCAGACAGAAATTCCAACCTTTCTTTTCATCCTCTCAGCCAGTATAACTCATAATCAATGTTTTGCTTCTTAATCCCTTAATCTTCAAGAACAGCATTATCATTATCATCATTTAATGTCTGCTTTCCATGCTGACACGGGTTGCATGGGTTGACAGGAAACAGGCAAGCAGCAGGGCTGTGTCATTTCTGGCATGGTTTCTACATTTGAATACCCTTCCTAATACCATCCATTTTACACATTGTACTGGATGCTATTTATGTGCCACCAGCACTGATGAGGTTGCCATGAAACTTGCAAGATATAAAAGAATAGTGGAAAAAGAAAGGGAAGAGGTCCCACTACTAAAACGAAGTATTTAGGAGGGGGAGGTGAGGATGGGTGGCTTTATGCCAGGTGTTGGGGTCATGGAAGGGGATGAGAGAGTGTACAGTCAACGTGTGGAAAATCTCAATGTCTATCTAATAATTTATTTTTGTAGAGCTTACTACTTTGAACATCACACCCAAACCGGAATGGCTTGTGGAGATGGACCTTTCGCAGTAAGTAAAACATATTCTTCATTTTTACCATAATGCATTAACTGTAACTATTACATACCCAAAACACCAATGCACATCAACTAACAAAACAGCCCCAAGAACAAACTGACAATGTCAATGAATTTATTTACTAATGTGATGTAGAAAATTTTTTGTTGTATTTTAACCCTTTAGTGTTTGCATTATTCTGCCAAAATTAATGCTTTTTCATCCACATTGTTTTGAACTAATCATGCATTATCTTGTAGCTATGAGATTTTGATGAGGTAGCTGTTAATTTTTAAAACGATATTGTAGGGTTGGTGTGAGAGACCAGATTTGGCCAATTTGAACATAAAGCAAGCAGAATACTTTTGGCCAGATATGGCCGGTTTAAATGCTAAAAGGTTAAAGTAAATTATTTTCTAAACTGACGGTGTTATTGAGAGAATGGAAAAGAGTGTGATGGAGTGAGACTGTATTAATTGGAGGAGAGGTTAGATGAGTGTAAAGGATAGATTTAGGTATGAATGCCATAACAGCTATTAAGTCAAAAGGGCTACAAATCCATATAGTGACCATCACTGTTGAATTGACAGAGAAAACACTACTTATCATTTTTTTTTTTCATTTCTCAGATAAACAATTTATCAAGAACGTTTTCTCCAACGTTGCATGTGTATTGCAACTGCACCACCTTAAATACTTGGTTATTTTTTACAAAGCAGTTCAGTATATGTACGCTTTAATATGTAAAATGTTTGAGTAGCAGAAGAGGAATCTAGCTTTAATGTGTTATATTGATTTTGTGAATAGGGGTGATTGTGGATTTCTATGAGAGGTTGTTTGAAAATGATAGGCCTATTGTTGGTATTTAATTGCATGAATTAAATAAATTGTATCAGTATTTCTTTGAAGTTACTGGCTTCTGTGATGCCAGAATTTCCTCAATTCTATCGATAGCAATCCACCTGAGGCTGTATCTATGATACAAACTGCCTGTTTTAAAACTATCTAAATTAAAACGTTCCATCAAAATTTCATGTTAATTCATATTTAAAACTTCAGCTTAATAATCATCATCATCATCGTTTAACGTCCGCTTTCCATGCTAGCATGGGTTGGACGATTTGACTGAGGACTGGTGAAACCGGATGGCAACACCAGGCTCCAGTCTAATTTGGCAGAGTTTCTACAGCTGGATGCCCTTCCTAACGCCAACCACTCAGAGAGTGTAGTGGGTGCTTTTACGTGTCACCCGCACGAAAACGGCCACGCTCGAAATGGTGTCTTTTATGTGCCACCCGCACAAGCCAGTCCAGGGGCACTGGCAACGATCTCGCTCGAAAATCCTACAGGAGCCAGTCAGGCGGTACTGGCAACGGCCACGCTCAAAATAATGACAAAGTTAATTTGCTGAAGTCTTCATTATTTTCAAACACAACCAAATTAAAGCCAGTGTATTTCAACAGAAATATGGTAACAAATGGGTTAACATGAGGACAGAGAATTATAAACATTATTACTGATACTAAGGTATTTTCTTCATTTAAAATCCGTAGGAAACAGGTAACATTTGGAGGCAGTTGGTAGATGTGGATACTGTCTTAAATATATTCACCTGATTTAAAGTTATATCGATTTTATTAATAACTTTTAACTTTTAGTTCAGTTTTCCTGTGTTCACTTCATATCTACCATTAGTATTTCAGAACTCATTTATTAAGAGTGGTTTATTTAGAATTAAAAAAATCATTTAATTCATAATTTCATTGTGCTCAACAGCTGTTTCACTACAATAAAAATATCATCTTTTATATAATTACATAATGATTATACATAATTTATTAATTTAAAATTTATGTTTTACCCATATCATCAGGAGAAAAGAATGAAACCGAAAATAGTTGCTGAAACAAAGAAATTTTAGGAGTGATTTATAAACTGGTCGTTTATCTTTTGTCTTAAAATTGTTTCAGCCATTGAACTACAGCCATGCTGGAGCATTGCTTTGAAGGGTTTTAGCCAAACAACTAGACCCAGTAGTTTTTTTTTTTGTTTGTTTGTTTTTTTTAATCTGGTACTTATTTTATCAGTCGCTTGGCTGCTAAGTTATGGAGATATAAACAAACCAGCACTGGTTGTCGAGCAGTGTAGTATAAACACATACACACACACACATACACACACACACACACACATACACACACACGCTTATGTGTGTATATATATAGATAGATAGATAGATAGATGAATGGATGGACAGACAGACGGATGGACAGACAGACAGATAGATGGATGGATGG
>NC_068986.1:22749712-22754121 GCF_001194135.2 Octopus bimaculoides | reverse complement strand
TGGACAGACAGACAGATAGATGGATGGATGGACAGACAGACGGATGGACAGACAGACAGATAGATGGATGGATGGACAGACAGACGGATGGACAGACAGACAGACAGATAGATGGATGGATGGACAGACAGACAGATGGATGGATGGATGCATAGACAGACGGACAGATTGCCAGACAGACAGATATAGATAGGTGTACAATGAACTTCCAAACAGTTTCCATCAACAAAATTCACTCACAAGCCATTGGTCAGTCTAGAACTATTGTAGAAAAAAACTTGTTCAAAGTGCCATACAGTGGGACTGAACTCAAAACCACATGGTCATAAAGTAAGTTTCTTAACCACACACCTGTACCTAATTTTTGATTTTTTTTTTTTTTTTTTTTTTTTTTTTTTTTTTTTCAGCAACAAAATCCGTGACCTCCCCACCTGGATTGCTGAGTGTTTCTTCATGGCAAGACTGGAAGTTAGTCATAACATGCTACATCGCTTGCCCATTCTGTGAGTTTCTCTTGATGGTAAATTTGATTATCTTTAATCAATTTCAACCAAATTTTTAAACACCTCAAATGCATCTTTGCCATTCTTATAAAATATATCAGAAGAGAACAAAAATATAAATTGTAAAATATTACCAAATATTTCTTTCTACATTTCTTAGTCTCCTGGTGAGTGGGTTTTTCACTGTGAGACATTTTCAGTACAAGGCAAAGAAAGCATGATTCAGCAAGCAAACAGCATCTTAATGCAATCTGCATACTAGAAAATTTATTCAATACAGCTATGCTATAAAAACATAGAGGACCTTATTAGTGTAGCATACATGTACAAGATTTTAATTATTTTGTCAAATGGTTCAGTGTTACTTGCATAAAATGATATTACAAGGAAATTTCTGTGTGTATGTATGTATAGAGTGTTTGAAGTGATGTACAGATATTGTATATTAAGAAAAAGGAGGCAGTCAGAATTTCAGATAGTTCTTTATTAGCGCTTTCATCTGTTCATGGGGACACTTCGGATAAGTTTTACAGAAAATTTCTTTGCCTTTTATAAAGATTTATCCAAAATACTGACTGCCTTATGTATATATATATATATATATATTCTTTGAATTTCTCCATTGCCAGGATATTTACAACAGCCCAAAAGCTACAAGATCTTCGAGCCCATCACAATTGTATACGCCGACTGCCATCAACTGTTACAAACAACTCTTTGACCATGTTACAACTTCAACACAATTATATTGAAGAGTTACCTCATGACTTCCTTGTCAATGCTAACAAGTAATTACAATTATAATAACAATTATAACTTATTTCCTGTCACTAGTTTAATTATTCTTTCTGTTATAGGCACAAGTCTTTTAAGAAAGGGTCTGACCAAATACATCAACCTTGATGCTTCATTGGTATTTATTTTATCAACCTTGAAAGGATGAAAAGCAAAGTTGATCTCAGTGGAATTTGAAGCAGAATCTAAAGCTGGAAGAAATGCTGCCAAGTTTTATCTCCAACATGCTAACAGTTCTGCTAGCTCATCTTCTTGTTACAAGTTTCCAATCTGGCAGAAACGTTAGAACACAGGTGGCGAGCTGGCAGAAACGTTAGCATGCCAGGCGAAATGTTTTGCAGCATTTCGTCTGCCATTATGTTCTGAGTTCAAATTCCGCTGTGGTTGACTTTACCTTTCATCCTTTCATCATCATCATCATCGTTTAACGTCCGCTTTCCATGCTAGCATGGGTTGGACGATTTGACTGAGGACTGGTGAAACCGGATGGCAACACCAGGCTCGAGGTCGATAAATTAAGTACCAGTTACGCACTGGGGTTGATGTAATCGACTTAATCCCTTTGTCTGTCCTTGTTTGTCCCCTCTATGTTTGGCCCCTTGTGGGCAATAAAGAAATAATAAATGTTAGCACACAGGGCAAGACATTTAGTCGCATTTCATCTGTCTTTGTGTTCTGTGTTCAAATTTCACCAAAGTCGACTTTGCCTTTCATTGTTTCAGGGTCGATAAAATAAGTACCAGTTGAACACTGGAGTCAGTGTAATCCCCTCCGCTGAAATTGCTGGCCTTGTGCCAAAATTTGAAACCATTCCATGTTTTCAGCTTTTTGTTCTTATCATTCAACAATTTCTTCAAATGGAAAAAATTTAGATAAAAGTGTGTTTTTGTATGTGCATGTACACGTGTGTGTGTGTGTGTGTGTATGTACATGTATGTCTGTGTGTGTACATATACATCTCTGTGTGTCATGTGTATGTGTGCTCCCATGAGTGTTGCATGTACATGTATGCATGTGTCTGTGTTTCTGTGTGTGTTTCTGTTGAATTTTAACCCAGCACTGGCATTGACCACGCTCGGATGGTGCTTTTTACATACTACTGACATGGATGCCAGTCAGACAGTGCTGGCATCAGCCATGACTACAATTTCACTCAGTTTGACAGATCTTCCCAAGCATATCACCAACGATTGAAGGCCGTTTTTAACAGGCCAGTTCCTTGACACTGGCATCAGCCATGACTATGATCACACTTGGCTTGATGGGTTTTCTCAAGCACCGCATCTCTTCAAAGGTCTCGGTCGCTTGTCATTGCCCCTGTGAGGCCCAACTTTCGAAGATCATGCTTCACCACCTCATCTCATGTTTTCCTGTGTCTACCTTTTCCACAGATTCTAGCGTTAGAGTGCAACACTTCTTCATACAGCTGTCCTCATCCATACACAACACATGCCCATACCAGTGCAGTCATCTCTCTTGCACACCTCATCTGACGCTTCTTATGTCCCACTTTTCTCTCAGGACACTTACCCTCTGTCATGCATGCACACTGACATTACACATCCAGTGGAGCATACTAGCTTCATTTCTTACAAGCCTACACATGTCCTCAGCAGTCACAGCCCATGTTTCATTGCCATGCAGTATGACTGTTCACACACAGGCATCATATTGTCTGCCTTTTAGTCTGAGCGAGAGGCCTTTTGTTACCAGCAGAGGTAGGAGCTCTCTGAACTTAGCCCAGCCTATTCTTGTTCTAGCAACTATGCTCTTAGAGCATCAACCCCAGCTACTGACTTGGTCACCAAGGTAACAGAAGCTATTGACTACTTCTAGTTTTCCTCCCTGGCATGTGATGGAATCTATTTTCTGTACATTTTCGGTGTTTATTGTACCTGCGCATGTTCCACACGCAAAAACTATCTTCCCTATTAACTTTCCTTTGATATTTCTGCACCTCTTATGTGTCCTTAGCTTACAACAGGTACATCTTATGGAGTTTCTACCTATGCTTTTTCCACAGATCGAACAGGGCCATTTACCTGAAGCGATTTGTGGTTTGTCCGCCTTCCTACTTACTAAGACTTTGGTTTTTGCTAGGTTAACTCTTTATATTATATTATATCATATTATATTATATCATATTATATTATAAAGCGAGATTTCTATACATCTTAAATTTGCAGAGGAATTTGTAGTGGGGGAGTTTAGCTTAATCGGTCAAAGCATCGTGACGCGTAATCACGGAGATGTGAGTTCGAGTCCCACAGCTAACCGCCTACACTTTTTTCTGCAAAATTAGGGGTAGTTTATCCTGTTCAGACTATAATATTAGCATTATCCTGCATTTGAGAATTTAAAATCACTTCTTTAACTTTCTAAGACATCTCAACGCTTCTAAAAGCAAACTTCGTTTGTTTGTTTACGTTTATCGTAATTTGAATTTAACATATTTCTGTATTGCCAGACTTAAATATTTGAACCTGTCAAAGAATGTACTGGTGAATCTTCCAAGTCCAAACAGCAATGAATCATTGAACAGATTACAACATCTCTTCCTGACAGCTAACAGACTACATGATGATGTATTCCTTGTCATCAGTAATTTCCCTCGACTCAAGAGACTTCACTTAGCTCAAAATTTCCTCACAGACATTCCTGACAGGTAAGTTATTCTGATTGATTATTTGTGATATTTAGTTCCTTTATGATCTACTTTTAAAAAATAAATAAATAAATAAATATGAATGTGAATAAAAGTAACTGGATGATAGGAATCGATGTAAGCTTAAATAATAAACCACAAGAGGTGGACCACGATAGATGAACCACAATATGGTGAGGGATTACTGTATATATGTATATGCATATATATGTGTGTGTATATGCATACATATATATATTCTTTTATTCTTTTACTTGTTTCAGCCATACGACTGCGGCCTTTAGTTGAACAAATCAACCCCAGGACTTATTCTTTGTTAGCCTAGTACTTATTCTATTGGGCTCTTTTGCCGAACCGCTAAGTTACGGGGATGTAAACACACCAGCATCAGTTGTCAAGCGATGTTGAGGGGACAAACACACACACACACACACACACACACACAC
>NC_068986.1:22737929-22749702 GCF_001194135.2 Octopus bimaculoides | reverse complement strand
ACACACACACACACACACACACACACACACACATATATATACGACGGGCTTCTTTCAGTTTCCGTCTACCAAATCTACTCACAAGGCTCTGGTCGGCCTGAGGCTATAGTAGAGGACACTTGTCCAAGGTGCCATGCAGTGGGATATATATATATATATATACATATAGTTTTATATATATACACAGACAGACAGACAGATAAAGCAAGTATTGCACTTATACATACATGCATACATACATACATACACACACACACACACACACACACACACACACACACACACACACACACACACACACACACATATACATACATGTGTGTGTGTGAGGACATACATGCCTGTAGGCAGGCAGCAGTAGGAATTCAAAGGGTTAGGATGAACCCCCACTACAGCCCTATGCAAATATAATTATTATCTAACATTTATTATAATTTTCTGAACAATCCCATCATTAGAATGTATATTTACCATATTTACAACTGTATTATATTTCAATTAGTTTGATCTCCAGATGTCAACAGAGGTCATATTCTTGAGTATACATCAAGACTAACTTCTGACACTTGGACCAAAGAAGGCAATTTTAAAAATAAAAGCCACATAATTAAAAGTAGGGTATATATAGCTTGTAAGCAATCTCTTTCCAGCTGTCTCATATTAATATGTAAGATTTATATTAAAATAGAATTTTCTATTTGCATTCATTCATAATGCATGCATTGTATGCTTTGCCTTTGTGTAGGAAATAGAACTGATATATGAATAGTTCCACATTGGATTTGAACCAGGAATTTTTATTTCTAAATTAAAGTGGCCTAGTGGATGAGAGGTCATTACTCTTTGTTTAGAATTAAAGTTTCTTTGTTCAAATCCAGTCTATGTACACAAACAGAAATAAAACAATTGATGACAATAAACCCTTTCAATACCAACCTGGCTGAAACCACCTCTGGCTCTGTAGTACGAATGTCTTATTTTCATCAGATGTCTTGCAAACAACTCGCACATGCAAGTGCTACCAGTCGAGAACTCCACATACCGGAAGCCAGCAAGTGTATGGGGTCATCAGGAGAAAATGCGCGCTGTTTCGGGGCCTACCTTTTGACGGCATCAATGTCCCCCCCTCACCACTTGCTAGATCAACTGGTTATTAAAAACAAAGCTCAATATTTCTCTAGCCATCGTTCATCGTCTCTTTTTAACCAAATCCAGTGGCTAGCCTTCTCCACTGTATTTCGGATATCAGTCATGGTGGTATTTACCTTACGATGAGTTAGGCCTAATGATAACAGCAGTCGTCTCACACTCTGTCCTACAAACCCTCTACATCCAACTTCGATTGGAAAATGCTCCACTTTCCAGCCTGCGTCTTCACATAAAATCTTCCACCAAACCTTAGTCACAGTTTATGTTCCTAACACTTGCTTAATGATAACTAAGTTATTTTACTAAATTCTTTGTTATATTTAAAATTAATTGAAAGTAACACGGAGCATCTCAAAATAAATACGGTAATGAAAGGGTTAAACATTAAACCAATCAAAGCTGGTAGATGTAATTATTATACATAACAAAGAAGAAAGAGACTAACGGTCCTGAAAATTATAATCATATTAAAAATTACTTCTCCCACATGTATAGATATTTATATGATGAATTTCTTAACAGAGAATATGTTCTATTACAGCACCCTTTCCAAGCTTGAAGCTCTTGAAGAACTGAATATCTCTTCAAACAATCTGTCACATTTCCCATCATCTTTATGTAGACATAAAAAACTGCAGATTTTGAGAGCAAATTGTAATCGAATTCGAGAATTACCAGCTTTCAAAGAGGCTACAGAACTGAAGGTAGAGGGTTTTTTGTTGTTTCTTTTTTTTTTATATGCTGCAAGTATTGTCAAGCTAAACTTCAATGTTTAAATAAAATCTTGAAGGAGTGCAGGCATAACTGTCTGATTAATAACTTCACTTTCTGCTCATTTAATTTTGTATTTGAGTCTATTGTTTAGCATCTTGTGCAAGTGTCTTCTACAATAGTTTTAAGTTGACCCAACAGAGGCAAAACCTGTATTTTTGTGTTGGCACTCCGTCGCTTACGGCGTCAAGGGTTCCAGTTGATCCGATCAACGGAACAGCCTGCTCGTGAAATTAACGTGCAAGTGGCTGAGCACTCCACAGACACGTGTACCCTTAATGTAGTTCCTGGGGATATTCAGCGTGACACAGTGTGACAAGGCTGACCCTTTGAATTACAGGCACAACAGAAGCAGGAAGTAAGAGTGAGAGAAAGTTGTGGTGAAAGAGTACAGCAATGTTCGCCACCATCCCCTGCCAGAGCCTCGTGGAGCTTTAGGTGTTTTTGCTCAATAAACACTCACAACGTCTGGTCTGGGAATTGAAACCGCAATCCTATGACTGCGAGTCCGCTGCCCTAACCACTGGGCCATTGCGCCTCCAAAACCTGTATTAAAGTCCTACAAACGTAATATGTATTTTGGGTTAGTTGGTTTAATTCATTGCCCAGTTTAGTATCGCCACCTGGTGTTTGGGTTCTTTTAATAGAGTTTACACCATTGCAAATAGGTTGTCTTGATTTCTTGCTCAGAAACCATTCAAAAAGGTCACAGGTACCACACTTCTTCCCCAATTTAAAACAATTTATCTTAAAAACTTATATATATAAGATGGCTGCAGCGAAATTTCAAACATTGGCATCACTTGATTGTTCTCCTAAACATAAGCAGCAGGAATATGGTTTTTCAGTTCTAAATATTCTTTTGCATAAATTTGGCAATAATGGGCTCTTTTTGCTGCAAATGTTCAGAGAGGTTATCCTCCTGAACTTACACATGCCTTCAAGGAGTTTTTCATTAAGTGTTTAGCTTCTTTTTTTTTCTTTTGGCTATGGCCAGTCATAGTAAGTTACATGACATAAAAGTAAATACATAATCATGAAGGCTGATGCAAACACACAAATTATTGATTGTACCTCCTTTCCTTTTCCATGATGACAGGGGATAATTTGAGAGAAATGTTTTCCCATTTCCAACAATTTCCTCAGTGATTAGATTTGATAATTATGCAATTGTTACTTTATTATTCTTTTTCATTTTCCTTCACCAGGTTTTGGAAGTTGGCTTTAATCAGCTCTTTGACATCCCCATGAGCAATCTTGTAAATTCTCATGTTAATCTCTTGGATATTTCTGGTAACCCAAACATCACTTTCAACACAACAGCATTGCAAGATCTCACGTAAGTCATTTTTCATTATCTCATCTAAACCTTCTAATTAGTATCATTATCTTTGATGAGTAATTGCTCTCCAACAATTAAAGGAGCATTGTATTAATCCCTGAAACTCACAGCTGCTGGTATCATTGTTTATTCAGGGTGCGAAATTGCTACACTTCTCGAACAAAATGATCTATTTCACATTTTTTCCATTATTCGTAAGCACAGAATATGCTCATTCAAACCAATGGTTCTTAACATGGACAGTAAGCATTGCCTTGAGGGCATTCTAAGCTCACAATGTAGTTGCAGATATCATAGGGACACTGTGAAGGTACTGGTCACTTAGAGGAATCATGACTTTCCCAAGAAATAAAATATTTAAACCTGATACATCATCATCATCATCGTCATCATCGACATTGTCATCGTCATCATCATTGTCGTCATCATCGTTGTCATCATCATCATCATCATCACTCTATGTCCACTTCCCACGCTAACATATTTTGGATGGTTTTACAGGATCCGATGAGCCAAAGGACCCTGTTGTGCTCTGACGTCTCAGTTTTGGCAGGGTTTCTTTAGTTGCATAAGCTCCCTAATACCAACCACATTATAAAAGTATAGTAGTTACTTTTTTCAGTGACACCAACACTAGCAGGGCCACCTTGCAACTAGCAAGACTAAAGAGCCTAAACAGCCCTCAGGACTGAAAGGAGAATAGGAGAGAGACAGACAGACAAACAGAAAGGCAGGCAGGCATGCAGGCAGGCAGGCATGCAGGCAGGCATGCAGGCAGGCAGGCAGGCATGCAGGCAGGCAGGCAGGCAGGCAGATGGTTTTAGAAGCAAAGTGAAGAGAGAGAGCAGAAGATAATGAGTGGATCAGATTCATTATTCTTTTCTACCCTAGGCACAAGGCCTGAAATTTTGGGGAAGGTGGCTAGTCGATTAGACCAACCCCAGTATGCAACTGGTACTTAATTTATCAACCCCTCAAGGATGAAAGGTAAAGTCAACCTCAGCAGAATTTGAACTCAGAACATAAAGACAGACGTAATACCGCTAAACAGTTCGCCCAGCATGCTAACGTTTCTTATTTTTTTATTACCCACAAGGGGCTAAACATAGAAGGGACAAACAAGGACAGACAAAGGGATTAAGTCGATTACATTGACCCCAGTACATAACTGATACTTAATTTATTGCCACCTTGGATCAGATTCATTATTGTGAAAGGAAAGGACATTGTTTTATTAGGGAAGCAAAAATATGACAGTTGATGTGCCAATTCCAGTATATTTTTACTACATAAGTCCTTACTTTCTTTAGTAATTGAACATGGGGAAACAGTGATCTATGCAAAATATCTATAAAAAAAAAACACAATACACATGCTGGCTGGGATAGCATAGGAAAATAATAAAACACAACAGAAAATTAGCTTCTGTTTGTTTAAAGTAATCTACAATTTTGTTTTTGCTTTTTGTTTTCTTTTGTTTTTGTTGCTGCTTTTTTTAAAGCATGGAGAGTGGGACATTTGTAAAATGACAATGAAAGGAAGCACTGAGCTATAAAATGCTGCGAACCACTTACTTCACTGAATGATCTCTGGGAAAATACCCAGGAACACCTGCTGCTGGGAAAACAACAAGTAAAGTGAGTGCTAATGCACCTGATATCGTGCGTGAACCAAGAAATCAAACTCATTCCCTATTACATTCTAATTTCATTTAATTGTAATTTATATTTTGGATTGTCTCCCTTGTCTTTCTTGATAACAATTAATAATTAAGATAATGATTTTTTTTTTCCCCATCTCACTAAAAGAGTAGTTTTGATTAATCAAAAATCTTGCCTCTCTCTATTATGTTAGTTCTCACTTTACTATTTGTATCTCATACAGCAGGCCTCCCATGGTATTTTTCCTTCAGTCATTCTTTTAAGATACCTTACCACTCAATGTTCATTAAAACATATTCTCACCAGTCATCTAAAATCTCATTATATTGGTTAAATTATACTTCACTAACAAGGACTAACAGAATCAAAACAGTCCAAAGTTGTCCCCTTATTACCTGGAGCTTCACTCAATCTCTACTGCATTCTATTTTTTAATTGGTTTAATTAATTTAAAATTCAAGTTTTGTTCATGTATCTTTTTTGTTCATAAATTCATTTGGATACAATGTTTTCTCTTCACTACAAGGATCAATTTTCCTTACTTAAAATCGTTCAGCTCTCTATACTGTGTTAGTGCTCACGTTTTTTTTTAAATACATAACACATATTTCATAAAACACCTATCCTTATAATCCTGTTTCAGTAAGCATTCTTATTATGCCGCTTGAATTTTTACTTTAATCCCAGTGTCACATGGTTAATCCCTTGAAATGCATTACAATATAATATCATTAATATACATAAATATTTAGTGTTCAAGTTACCAACAGAAATTGGATGTGGGTATTTTCAAAATTTTTTCTTTTAATGCTACTAAATTAGTTAAACAGATTTGCATAAAATTTTCAACAAATTCAGTTAATCCCCTTGCATTTTTAGCCTTATTATCTAATAATAAGGATAATAAGCATGACTTCCTTTTTTCTTTTATTATTTTTTATTTTATTTTTATGGGATGGTGGGGTGAATCACCATAAAAGCTCATTGTTTCATATCAATATTGTTTGTATCCAAAGACAATGAGCTGACAGAATCATTTGCATGGTGGGCAAAATGCTTAGCAGAATTTTGTCCATTCTTTTATTCTTTTAGTTGTTTCAGTCATTTGACTGCGGCCATGCTGGAGCACTGCCTTTTAGTCGAAGAAATTGACCCCAGGACTTATTCTTTGTAAGCCTGATACTTCTTCTATCAGTATCTTTTGCCAAACTACTAGGTTATGGGGATGTAAACACACCAGCATCGGTTGTCAAGCGATGGTGTGGGGACACACACACACATATATAGGCTTTTTCAGTTTCTGTATACCAAATCCATTCAAAAGGCCTTGGTCAGCCCGAAGCTACAGTAGAAGACACTTGCCCAAGGTGCCACGCAGTGGGATTGAACCTGGAACCATGTGGTTCGTAAGCAAGCTTCTTACCACACAGCCACTCCTGTGCCTCTTTATGTTCTGAGTTCAAATTCCACCAAGGTCAACTTTGCCTTTTGGGAGTCAATAAAATAAGTACCAGCTGAACATTGTGGTCAATATAATTGACTTATTCAAAATTACTAGCCTTGTGCCAAAATTTGAAACCAATATCGTTTATATCCAAATGCAGCAAGCTGGAGAAATCATTAGCACATTGGTCATAAAGCTTAACAGCATTTCATCTGTCCTCATGTTCTGAGATCAAATTCTGCCGAGGTTGACTTTGCTTTTTATCTTTTTAGGGTCAATAAAATAAGTACCAGCTGAACACTGGGATTTCAACCCGCTCCCCTGAAATTGCTGGCCTTGTGCCAAAATTTGAAATCAATATTATGTACATTATTTACATTATTTACAATTGACGGATATTTGTCCTCATCTTGTTTGTTATTAACACAATGTTTCGGCTGATATACCCTCCAGCCTTCATCAGGTGTCTTGGGGAAATTTCAAACCTGGGTTCTCATTCCTAAGGTATTTTTCGATGTTGTTGATGTTATTATTATTATTATTCAGGTCACTGCCTGGAATCGAACTCAGATTCTTGAGGTTAGTAGCCTGCGTTCTTAACCACTATGCCATATGCCCATGGGCATAGTGGTTAAGAGCGCAGGCTACTAACCCTAAGAATCTGAGTTTGATTCCAGGCAGTGACCTGAATAATAATAATAACAACATCAAAAAATACCTTAAGAACAAGAACCCAGGTTTGAAATTTGGGACGGACATCATTGCCTCCCGGTTGTACACCTATTCCAGACTGGGTTCATTGCTAATCCTGGTGACACTTTTAGCTTCCTCATGCATAGCCACAATTACTTACACCGAGTAGCACATTTCTCACAATCCTCACTCGTCTCTGTTAAGAGGTCAACAGCAAGGAGGGCTTATTTCACATGAAACCTCGCCTCTTCCATATCAGTTCAATACAGATTTTGCAGCTTTTGTAATCTCTCTGGGTACCTAGATATATTGAATAAATGGCCAGTGGTGGTGGTGGTGGCAGCGGCAGTGTAGTTGTCATCATCATCATCATCATCATTGTAATGATGGAGATTGTGATAATGGTGCTATTGGTGGTGATGATGGTGGTTTGGTGCTGGTTTCAGTGGTTGGTCATCATCCTCATCATCATCATTGTGGTGGTCGTGGTGGTCATGGTAGTAGAGGTAACCATTGTGGTGATGGTGGGGCTGTGGGGGTAGTTGTTATCAGTGTCTTCGTTCTGGTACTGGTGGTGGTGCAGATGGTAGCAGTGGTAGTGGTGGCAACCATTGTGGTGATGGTTGGGTTTGTGGTCGTGGTTTGTGGTCGTGGTTGTCATCATAGTCACCATTGTCATCATTCTAGTGGTGGTGGTGGCGGCAGTGGTGGTGGTTGCGGTGCTGGTGGAAGTGGTAAAAGAAAAGGTGTGGTGTGGTGTGGTGTGGTGTGGTGGTATGACTGGCAGCGTGGCCAGTGCAGTAGTTGTGAGACTAGTATTTCAACGACAGTGAAATACAGTTAACAAAAGTAATTAGCTCCAATAATTAACAAAAGCTGTGAGAATCGGATAAAGCTATTTTTACGGATGTTTATTTTTAATGTGTCCTTGGATCATTATTACAATAGATTCATTTTACATGTTAAACTGCTGAGGCTTACTTCTTTTCCTCTTACTTTTTATTACTTGTTTCAGTCACTTGACTGTGGCCATGCTGGAGCACCACCACAGGTGTTTTAGGCTTAATTTTGTGGGCCTAGTACTTATACCATTGGTCTCTTTTGCTGAGAGAAAGTGTCAGAAATAAAATGAATTCATTTAGCATATGCGTATTACTCCATTTATTAAATTTTATCTCCTCTATTTTAGAAAAATAAATAAGTAAATGAGTGCAAAACCAGTGAGTGTGTTAAATGTTGTTGGCACTCCGTCGCTTACGACATCAAGGGTTCCAGTTGATCCGATCAACGGAACAGCCTGCTCGTGAAATTAACGTGCAAATGGCTGAGTACTCCACAGACGCGTGTACCTTTAACGTAGTTCTCGGGGATATTCAGCGTGACACAGTGTGACAAGGCTGACCCTTTGAATTACAGGCACAACAGAAACAAGGAGAAAGTTGTGGTGGAAGAGTACAGCAGGGTTAGCCACCATCCCCTGCCGGAGCCTCGTGGAGCTTTAGGTGTTTTCGCTCAATAAACACTCACAATGCTCAGTCTGGGAATCGAAACCGCGATCCTATGACTGCGAGTCCGCTGCCCTAACCACTGGGCCATTGCGCCTCCATGAGTGTGTTAAATAATAAGGCACTAAAAGAGAATGACTCTCCCCAGGCACAACAAAATATGCTTCAACACACAAGCTCACATAAAGAATCTTGCAAACCAATCCAAAAACGAAACATATTAATTGCTATCTTTATAATTTATTGTTTATCCTCACTATATCTCTCAATTGCTCAGCCCTTGCTTTATAACGATTTTCTTTCTTGACACTTTTAGGCAAAGGAAACGTGTGTGCCTTGTTGATATGAGAGGGCCTAATCGGCCTCAAGAGCAAACTGAAGAAAGCTCAGATGCTGAGAAGCCAAACCCATGGCAGAGTGGATTCTCACAAACTTCTGGGATGAGAAATAAGTAAGTTTTATTAGGATTTTATGCCTAACTAAATTGAACATTTATAGATTTTGATTATTGAATTTCTTCACTTCTTGATCTGCAAAGACAGGACTTACGTAAGTCTTTTTCTTTGTGGTAGGGGGCAGAGGATCTTTTATTTATTTATTTTTTAATTGGGTTTATTCTCCTTCCACTCTATACACATGTGTAAGTTTTACGAGTGTTATTCCAAACTCCTACTCAATACATTGATGTGATTCTTGTGTGATTGATTCCCGACGTTTTGTGCAGCGAGAGAAATGATGTATTAAAATTGACAAGAGAGACCAGATTCAAGCAACAACAATAGAAATCATTCCAAAAAATTGTGGATATCATTTTGAATTACAGATTTTGTGTATCCAGAATAAACCATGCATAAACGAAACATATAGTTTATTTATTCACATTGTTTTTGAATTGATCACGTATTATCTTGTAGCTTCAATATTTCAATGACGTGATTGTTTATATTTACAATAACATTGTAGGACAGATGTGAGAGGCTGGATCTGTCAGTGAGTATTTTCAGTAGAATTATGCAATTTTTTTTTTTTTTTAACACAAAAGATTGTGTGTAGCAATTCTGAACAAACCAAAATTTAACAAAAATGGTGAAGATGGACTTTTCGGAATCTTTGATGGTGGCAGAAATGATGAAGTTGCCCGAACTTTGACAGAGATCATGGCAGAGACCCTTCTGGAAGAATTATATAGTCCACTGCTGGTTCCAGGTGGAACAAGTTACATGAAGTATGCTTTGCTCAGTTGTCACAGGTAAATAAGCAGTTTATCCAGACCATTTATTGCATTACCTCATGTAACTGTTAAGAATCTTATGATAACATGTTAAAAAAATTTTTTTTTTTTTTGATAATTCAGAAAGCAAAGTTCTTGGTAAGCTGAATCTGTGAACTGGTTTTCATTGCCATGGCTACAAATATTTCCTCTCCTTGTTTACTTTATCACTAAAAATATAGACAAGCTCTGAAACTCTTCAACAGCAAGAAACCTGTTCTACTCTGGCAAAAGCAAAACAGTAATTTCCCATGTTCTAGATGAGGCTGACAGAATGAGCAGCTTGAAAGTACATTGTTAGCAGTTCAATCTCTTCACAGCAACTGACACTACTTTTAGTTTTCAGATGCGCTTCAGGTGGATGTTGTTGTTTGGATTTGCACAATTGGTCAGTGTCTGTCCCAAACAACTAACTTGTGCAGCAGTAAAAAAATTAATTTATCATGATTAATTTATCAGGTTGTAAAGGGGTTAGTTTTAGGAAGGGTATGCAGTCATAGAAACCATGCCAAAGTAGACACAGTAAACTATGCAGTCCCTGGACATATCAAATCCTGTCAAACAAAACAATTCGTACCACAATGGAACATAGATGTGAAATGACGACAAAGATAAACTCTAGGTAAAGCACAAACATAAAAATTACATTTTTGGTCTATGAACCAACAAAAGAACCACTACAAAGTCATTCAACATGTTTGAAGTAGCAGCCAAATATCCTACAAATCACATCCTATTCTCTTCAAAAGAACAAAAGATATATTGGATTTACTAACCTGGAAAAAAAAAAAGATGTGATGGTCATCTTATTTTTAACATTGAAAAGCTGGATTGCTTTTAATCGTAGGTCTCTTAAGTTAAGGCTGATCTAGGATTAAACAACAACAAACCTTAATTCTGATGGATTATTTATCCATGAGTAACCATAGCTAATCAGACATACACAACAACAACAGAGTTAGTTAGCTTACTTCTTCTGCTCTGTGTATACCAGATGACGAAGGATTGTGAGGAAGGGCAAAATACGGTGGCACCTGTCCAACACATAGCAGCATGGCAAAATAGATGATGATGATGATGATGCTGATGATGATGATGACAATAACAATGACAACAAAGATGAGGAGGGTGACGATGGTGATGATGATGGGGGGAGTTGATAATGATGATGGTGATGATAATAATGATGATGATGAGGAGGAGGATGATGACAGCAGTTGGTGGTGGCATTGGCAACAGCAAAGATGACTGTGATGCTTAATGTATTGATAGAAACAATGAATGGAAAGATAGGATATCATCAGAAAGAAAAATAATGAGAGTAAACTAAAGCAGAGGCCTTCCTTCCTTCCTTAATTCTGTTACATTCTCTCTCCTATATTTAGTTTTTATCCGTATCAATATTTAATATCATCATCACCATCATTATCCTCATCATCATCATCATCAATATCAATAAATAGGCACTGGTGTGGCTGTATGGTAAGAAGTTTGCTTCCCAGCCATAGAGTTCTGGGTTCAGTCCCACTGCATGGCACCTTGGGCTAGTGTCTTCTGCTCAAGTCCTGAGCCACCCAAAGGTTTGTGAATGGGTTTGATAGGTGGAAACTGAGAGAAATGTGTGTGTGTGTAAATGTGTGTATATAGGTATATGTATATACATGTGAACATGTATATATATATATATATATATATATATATATATCATCTGCTAAGTTAAGGCTGGTCTAGGATGATATACAGGCACCGGCGTGGCTGTGTGATAAGAAGCTTGCTTCCCAACCACATGGTTCCAGGTTCAGTCCCACTGTGTGACACCTTGGGCAAGCGTCTTCTACTGTAGCCTCAGGCCGGCCCAAAGACTTGTGAGTGGATTTGGTAGACGGAAACTGAAAGAAGCCTGTCGTATATGTGTGTCTGTGTGTGTGTGTGTGTGTG
>NC_068986.1:22730142-22737181 GCF_001194135.2 Octopus bimaculoides | reverse complement strand
AATACACAGTTAATGCCCTTTATATATATTTAAATATATCCATGAAGAAACGATGAATCTTTTCATTATGAAATTTTTCGTTATTTTTTCATTATGAGGTTTTTTCACGCTGACTACTTGATAAATTCTTATAAAGAATTTATCCTATATTATATTATATATATATATATATATATATATATATGCCTGCATAGACATTAAACAATGATGATGATGATGATGATATATGTGTGTGTGGATATGTATATATGTGTGTATTTGCATGTGTGTGTCTATGTCTGTGTGTATGTGTGCATGTGTGTGTGAGTGTGTGCTACTGTCTCCTTGCCTTGACATAAGATAGTTAAATAGTACCCTTCATTTCCAGCCTTCCAATGCCCATTTAAGCATGAGAAAATATTATCTTGCTTAGAAACAGGTGAATGTTTGTAACAGGAAAGGCATCCAGCCAGAGAAAATCTGCTTCAACCAATCCGTATAAGTATGGAAAAACAGACCTTAAAAATGATGACAATGAATGAAATGTGTTATTTGAACATTATATTATCTTATAAAATAAAATTAATTTGAATTATCTATTTTGTAGGAAACTTAAATCCGTTGGACAGAAAATTGGTGCCTCAGTTGCAATCTGTCATATAAAAAAATTACCAGAATCTAATGAAAAAATCCCGCAGTATTGTTTGACAGTGGCCAATGTTGGTATGGTACAGGTGGTTCTTTGTCGAAATGGTCAAGCAATGCGGCTAACTCACCAATTTGCAGTTGAGTCTGACCGATCTGAGTGTATGAGAATTCAAAAATCTGATGGAATTGTTACAGAAGTAAGTAAATATATTGGTATAGAGGGGGGTGGGGAGCAATGGACAAAATTAATGTGGTATTTATTCCAGTTTCTTGTAATCTGAGTTCTAATTTCACCAAGATCATCTTTCCCTTTCATCCTCGCAGAGTTGATAAAGTTTTAGCAGGTATATGTAGACAGTTTAACAAGAAATGTAGATGGCTGTTTTACATAAAGGCAATGATAAATATCAGAAGGCAAATGATTTGTATTTGTGTTCAAATGAAATACAATTTTATTACAGTTTCCAAACAATGCTGAACAAACATAAATTACAGGAGAAATAATAATAATGAAATTATTCTATACAATGCTCAGGTGCTCTTCAACTTGTCAAAAGTGCGTATAAAGCATATGCAGTATTGTACAAATGTCTGGAAAGTGAACAGTGTATGAGTCAGATACATGGTTGCGTGTGTATGGGAGAAAATCAGGTGTAGTGTTAGCGAATCTCAGGAAGCATGGAAGTTTTGAAGGATGCAGTGCTTCGAAGTACAGTCTGGCAGGAATAACATTTGTAAGACATGAATAAGTTCAGTTTCACTTACTACAATTTACAAGGTCTCTAGATTGGAGTTGATATCAATTCCACAATACAAAGTAAGACAAATGTCATAATGCAGATACAAATCTTGCTGGAGAAACCGATTTCAACAAACCAGATAAAAACGATATAATAAACCTCATAACTGATTTAAAAGAAGTGAATGTCACGTGAAGAACTGGGCCCAAGGATTCAGAATTGCTAAAGGAAACTTAGCCTGGTAGTCATAATGACTGGGAAAGCAAAACAATAATTTCCCATGTTCTAGATGAGGCTGACAGAATGAGGAGCTTGAAAGTACGTTGTTAACAGTTCAACGTCTTCACAGCAACTGACTCTACTTTTAGTTTTCAGATGCACTTTAGACTTGGGTGGACGTTGTTGTTTGAATTTGCACAACTGGTCAGCGTCTGTCCCAAACAACTAACTTGTGCAACAGTAAAAAAATTAATTTTAGACTCGGCTTATTGACTAGCAAATTTGTTTGAGCATCAGAAGGGTTGCTCTGTACCATTTGTCCCAGCACAGTATGTTCAGAGCTCAAATCTCACCATGGGCTACAAGGGTAATAATCTCAACCCATTACAAAGAAAACATACAAAACCCTTCATGGTGATTTGTCTTTTTTTGTTTCTCATTTGTTTATAGAAACTGAGAAAAATCATGGCAGACCTAGTTTAGTTGATAGATTTATTTGCTGAAGTATTTATCAAAATTATCTATTTGAAGGTTAAAGGTTCCTATCAATGAGGACAGTGACAAGCAAATGAATATGAAATTATTTAACAGTTTAACACCACTACTTGTTCCTTGGGTGCATTTAATGGAGTCCATACTGTCACAAATATTCAGACCAGATCTCAACTTTGAGGATACTTTCCTCCTCCATTCATTCCTACCAGATTTGGAAGCCCTATAAAGGGTCATAAGCACTGCACTTCTCTCCTGACTAAGATTTAAAATAAAAAAGAGGGTGCAATGTTTCCTGTAGCTAGTGTGGCAAGCTGGCAGGATCGTTAGCATGCCAGGCAAAATACTTAGTATTTTATCTGCCTTTACGTTCTGAGTTCAAATTCCGTCAAAGCCAACATTGCCTTTCATCCTTTCAGGGCCCATAAAATAAGTACTACTTGAGCACTGGGGGCAAAGTAATCGACTTACCCTTTTCTCTGAAATTGCTGACATTGTGCCAAAATTTGAAACCAATATTTTCTGTAGTAGCCCATTTGTTGTCTTCCAAGATAGTCCATGCTACTACACATCAACCCCAGCGTTCAGCTAATTAGAACAATGAAGCATTCCTTGAAAGCTTTATTTTTGAATAAAAATTGATAGGAATGTGATGTAGAAAATAGAAATATCAAACATCGTTTATTTTGTCACTCAGTCTCTCTCTGTTTTTCTGTCTGTCTGTCTATCTATCTATCTACCTATCTATCTATCTATCTATCAATTTATCTATCTATCTAGCTAACTATCTATCTACCTACCTAGCTAATCTTTCTATTTGTTTGCCTCTCTCTCTCTCTTCTACATTTTTTCCATTACTCCATATGTCTTCTCTCACAAACTATTTCATATCTGATTATTCTCTAAACATAAACATTATTTTCTAACCTTCTAGGATGGCCTGGTCAATGGAATCACACCTTGTACACGACTGATTGGTTGCAGTTATCTCTACCCTCAACTCATTCCAAAGCCACACATTCGCAGTATAAAACTCCAACATGACGACCAGTTCGTCATAATAGCTAATCAAGAATTGTGGAAATACATCAGCATTGAGGAAGCTGTCAGCCAGATCTCTCCATTCCAAGATCCAGTAGTAAGTGCCAAAGTATTACAAGATCTTGCTCAAGGATACGGTGCCACAGAGAACCTGTGCGTTGTTGTTATAAACTTAAAACCATTACAGATTTCTCCATTTAGTCCAACTCCATCACAGGTATTTAACTTCCCACAGTTATATAACAACAACGTTGGGGAGCTCACACCAAAGTTGTGGCATAACAAAACACTAAGAGATGCACTTCCTAGCAACAATTCTAGTGCCTTGTGTTCCATTGCAGAAAGTGAAGAATCAGATGAAAGTAAAAATTCAACATTGGAGAGAAAGAAAAAAAAGACTGACTCAAAAGATACTGAAAACGAGATTTCATTGAACTCTCATCTTGCATCTCAAATTGGCAGTGAAACAACGAGCATTTATGAATGGGAAGAACTTTTACAGAGAAAACTTGCCAAAGAGGTGAAAAGCAAAGAAGTTTATGCCGAGCTAAAAAAACTAGAAAAGGCAGCAAAGGAAGAGATAGCGAGCAAAGATAGAGAAACTGAACCAACATCTGGAAATAGTAGGTCAACAGTTGTTAAAAACATTAAAAAAAATGCAGATCAAGTAGAGACTGAATCTGATACAAAGACATCCACTGACCAAAGTGAAACGTCTACAGAATTAAGGGAAGATTGTCTGTACGACATTCCACCTGGAATTGACCGTGATGCTATTTTATTTTACAAGATGCAAATGGCACGTTTCAATAGTGGAAAGAGTGGGAGCTTGAGTTCTGTGCAGTCTGTGCCAATGTATAGCTCCCTTGAAAATATGTTTCCACCCAATATTCCTTCACAGAGTATTGAGGTGCTAGTGAGAGACATGCCTAAAATTACTCAACCAATAGTCAGAGATAATTCTAAACCCAAGCAAAACTCTGTCTTCAGAAAGAAAGTCAGCAAAAGCAAGTACCATATAAATGAAAAAGAGCAGCCAAAAACTGATCCAACACCAAGTACAAGGACAGCAGCAAATCCTGGAACATCACATCCAGTAAATTATATAAAACCATCTAGCAAGACAAGTTCAGAGACACAGTCAAACTCTAGCAATGATGAAAGTAATTCTAAAAGTACGTCATCAAATCCTGGAACATCACATTCAATAAGTTACATAAAGCCATTTAGCAAGACAAGTTCAGAGACACAGTCAAACTCTAGCAATGAGGAATGTAATTCTATAAGTACATCATCAGATCCAGAAACAAACCTTACAATAATTCATGTAAAATCATCTAGCACAAGCTCAGAATTACATTCTAATTCTAGCAACAATGAAAGTAATTCTACAGACAGTAGAGACAATGATGGAGATTACACTGGCAGCATTATCATATCTTACCTTTGATAAAATGTCAACCATGTTTACGCTCTACTATACAGACTGCTGTATACCAAATATGCAACAGATGTTGAGACTGCTGGTAGGTTAAAAAGAAATATCAACCAACACTTCAATTCAATACATTCCTTATTGTTTCAAATATATAACTATAGGGGTGATAAAGAAAATTACAAAACCCTGTCTAAAGTGAGTATATATATTAGAAGAGTCATACTGGTTACAGTAGGGCTTGTAAATATAATCACCAGATATGATTAACTGCAGGTTTTGGTGATTATTTTTGTAAGCTTTCCTGTAATCAGTATAGCCTTCCCAAAATATAAGAATATTAACTTCATATGTGTGGGTGAACACACAGGCACAGACATTGTCGACATTCCATGGCTGCACTTACCACTGTTTTTGTACATCATATCTGGTCACTCTGTGCTTTCATAAAACTGAAATAAAGAATTTCTTTTACTCATAAAACATAGACTTTCGATAGTAAAGGAGTCTGAACATATAATCTTGCCTCAAATAGGACCCCATCGAACCCATGCTAGCATGGTAAAACAAATATGAAACAAATGGATTAGTGAACATGCATGTATTTATATACATACACAAATATAATTTTAGTTTTAAATTACGCAAATTACCTTGGCCAAAAATGTACGAAAGCCTTTTTTGTATATGGAAGAATGTATAAACCTGATCTAGATACAAACTAAGACTAGGGTATGCTGGTGGGAATGAAACAATGCACCTGTGATTGTCCATGGCTTCAAACAACGATACAAAAATCAGAGTGTCTTTTCCCTGCCATGATAAGTGTAAACGATTGAGAATTTATTCCCAGTTACTCAAAGTTGTCTCCTCTTTACCCTCAGAACATACATACATATACACATACATACATACATACATATACACATACATACATACATATACACATACATACATCTTTTGTCTGGATGTTTTTTTTATGTCAAATTATCGTTATTATACAATGATATATACGAACTAGCGACTTGGTTGTTATAATCACAACAGTGTGACTGTTATACACTTTGACCTTCTACAGATTCCTGTAACATTCAATAACAGTTAAAGACAGGATGGTAATGCTAAATTTCGCAAATCTGTAGCACTCCCAGAAATGTAATCAAATAACTGTCCCAGTATAATCCAGCACCTATGTTCTTTACAAGTTGAACTGACCTTAAACAACTAAACTTTGTTAGTTGCTCAGCCAAATGTAACCACCATGCATAATCATGTATCGATACATCAACGACTTTCTTCTCAACTTTTGTAATACATCAAATAAATTTGGTTATATATATATAAATTATTTAATCAATTAAAGCATTATTCTTTGTTATATTCTTTTTTGTTTTTATTTTATTTTCATGCAGTTGGTTTTATGGTGAAGTTCATTTTACTACTGCATGGTTCAAGGGTTGTCCTAGGCAGGATTTGAACCTCGGAGCACAGAAAGCTGGAGCAAATACTGCAAGGCATTCTCTCTGACAAGGCATTGCTCTACTCTGTAGGTAGTTTAGGGATGTATTTTTCAAGTTATCTCCCTTGACCTTGGAACCAAGTTTGTTTTGTCTCTTATTATATAGACATTAGTAAGTATTAAAGTTGATACATGCATCTAAAACTCCAGAAGTAGTGTCCTAACATGGGTGCAGTCAAATGACAGGATCCTTTTAAGTGATCCGATAAACGGTAGGTATATATCAAGAAAGAATAAGGGGCTGGAAATTCCTTATGTGCCACCCTCCTAAGTGTGCCATAGGGCTCCCCATATGTGCCGCCAAGACGTATCCTACATTAATGATGTTCTCCTGAAAATATGAGCTTTGTTGTTTAAAACTTCAAGACAGCTTGAACTAAGCAGACATATATGCAAAAGAATTTGTGCCATAACCATGATGCCTGTCCCTTTCAGCATTACATATCTAGGACTTGATTATCTAATGTGTTCTTATACATTATTGGCTGCTATTTCTTGCAGGTCGAACAACCTCGTAATGGTTTTCCTGTTGATGCATTGTTTTTCCTATAACTGGTGAAATAACGATTTAGTCTTTGAGATAGCAAAACACACCAGTTGTTTCCCTTTAATTTTCTTTTTATTCCTGTTTCAAATATTAACAGACATGAAAAGACACGCAAAAAAAAAATGATGGCTGATAATGTTGTTGATGATGATGTGAATGATAACAATTATTAAATTTAACAAACATGAAAAAGTAAACAATGTATATAGATCTTAATCGAATTAACATAGTCAAGAGTTCGTTATTAGTAGTTCTTTATTAGAAATTAGATAAAGGCAAAAGAAACCCATGGGGAACAAGTTATTTTGCCCATCAAGAACAGAATTTATGCTTAGTTGAAGCAGTATTTGGCTGAAATATCCATCTAGAACTAGTGTTAAAATATATACAGTAGATAATAAATGAACAGGGTGTGTGTA
>NC_068986.1:22727606-22728222 GCF_001194135.2 Octopus bimaculoides | reverse complement strand
TATATATATATATATATATATATATATGCATGCTCATATATAAAGAAAATATGGTTAGTCTTATGGATATAGGGCAGTTTTATTAGTGCTACAGTAATGATCAAAATATTTCACCAGCTGGAGTGAATTTCTAGCATAGAGGATGAGATTTCACAAATTAAAAAATTTTCATGTTTCATCGCATTCTTTCTTCATCCTGACTTAACATCAAAGAGCAATTCAACCTATAAACGAAAATAATTTATCTGATATTGCTGTTGTTCTTTAACCAGTGTATGAGAGAGGTGTGGTGGCATACACACAAATTAGTTTTCAATTATCATTAAGCAAAATTAATGGTTTAAAAACTGAAATACATAAATATATAAAACATTAACAAAAAAAAAATAACATAATAAAACATTCACGGATATAATGTTAGACAAGAAACCAGGTAAATAATAGGACTGTACAAATTGATATCTGTTCATTTAAAAATTTTATTACACAAGAGATGCAACTGCATGTGTGAAGTCTCAAAATATTCTGCATTATTATTCTGAATATGCTTTTTTTTTCTTTTTCCATTATTTTCGATAAAGAGCAGGTCATATGTGAGAAAGGGAAGGGTAACAAT
>NC_068986.1:22725010-22727596 GCF_001194135.2 Octopus bimaculoides | reverse complement strand
AAAAAATCAATTTTAAAAAGTACTTAATCAATTTAATATAAATCCATAGTTAAATAATAATAATAATAATAATAATAATAATAATAATAACAACAATAAAGAATACATAAGATCAAAAATGAAATATTTAGTATCTTAATAAAAATCAAGAAATCGGTATGATTTTTATGGAAGAAATTTGCATCCAAATAATTTGTGTGCATAGTTTTTGGCAATAACAATATGGAGTAGAGATACAGGATCCTATACTTAGTTGGCACTGATCACCAACCAACAAAAATAGCCATGTGAGCTGATCAGCGGGTCAACTAAGTAAAACAACACTGCCGCAGTTGGGAAGTCATCATAGAGCAACCAGTTTCATTATAACCAATAACAATTGAAAAACGAGAGCCCAGATTCCCAAGGCATTTCAGTCATTTTGACAGTAAAATTGCTGGTCTGACAACTTTTGAGTACTGATGAGAGCTAATAGACAGATATAATATAGAAGACAATAGTGTTGTATTGGATACTTATGACAGGCAGTCGTAGTAGTTGTAATAGTAATAGTAGTAGTATAGAGAAAACTAACAAGCATTTAAGTTTAGGCTAATGTTTAGTTTTTTTAATCAAAACCTGAATGACAACAATTTTAATTAACTAAATTACAAAATGTAGCCAATGTTAAAACACTTACCCTAACAAAGTACTAAATATAAAACAATTCAGATACCATAAAATATTTGCTGATGTATTACACAATTAACATTCTTGAATTAAATAATAATTTAAATTATAGACTGTATTACGAGGAATATTAATGTGTAATTATGTGTGTAAGGTGTATGAGAGAGAAAGACTTGATAAGAAGGTCGTTTATTATGAGTAAAAGGGTTTATGTGCACCCAAACAGAAGTTAGGAAGTCTGAAGAAAGAAAGAAAGAAAAATTTCATCTTCATAAATTTAGCCAAATTTAAACATTTTCAAATGAATCAAAAAATTCAGAAGTTCTCTTTTAAATAACTGAGAAAAACTCTTTAGAATATTCAACCCCCAAAACATTACCAAAGATAACAAAACCAGTATTTTCTACTGGGGGGAAAAAAACAAAAAACATCCATCCTCGAAGATCAGGTCAGGTGTTGGGAACATGACCCACAGCAGCACATTGCTGCATTCACCATCTGTTGCTATATTCCTGGGTCCTCCCAGGCAAGTTGTCAAGCAGAGTCCCAGTCAGTCCTCATCTCTGCAAGACACCTCCTCATCTGCCATGATTGTATGGCGTGCAGTTGACCAACATGAGCCACCAACCCAGTCAGGTCCTCGGAGAAGAGAACACAGAAAGCAAGATCTAACTCAGAAAATCAATCAACATGACCAAACAGTTTGAACTGGTGCTCCGGAAACATACAACAATAAGATCAACAATAAATTATTATTTCTTTACGAAAAAAAAAAAAAAATGCCATATATCTTTGTCGTGTGTGTGTGTGTGTGTGTGTGTGTGCCCCCGTCCCCACTCAAAATAGGGGCTTTAATGGGTATAGGGAAACTAATGAACAGTGTTATAATTCTTTAACCAACACAAAATAAAGTACTGAAGTTAATGGAAAATTCTGATATATTTTAAGTAAATACTAGAGAGAAATTAGGGTACAATTTCTTGGTATAATTCAGAAGTGAGTGTAGTGTGAAGAAAAGTTTTGAAGAAGTGTATATAAAATGGTTAGATATATATCTAATATTATTACCAAAGCTTTAACCATTCTCTGTAACTCCAAACTGGTACAAACACAGAAGAAAGACAACCAAAAAATCCATGACATTTCATTACCTCCCTTCTACAGTCTGACTTCAAATCCTAGCTAGGCCTCCACTTTGCCTGTCATTCTTGAGGTCAAGAAAATAAATATTGTGGAGGGTGGGGATAATCAGTGTAATACACTAGAAGAAGTGCTACAGTATGGCTACAATCTAATGGCTGAAACCACAAAAGGAATATATATGTGTTCATTCGAAGTTGATGATTCAATTTTTCATTTGTTCATCTTGTCACCTGAACAAATGAACAACAGAAGGGAATTATTAGCTTCAAACAAATAAACTCTACTACGCATATCCACAATCCTTTTACTCATTTTCAATTGTGCATGCATGCATGCATGTATGTATGTATGTATCAAAATAAAATGACTAAGGTGAAAGACCTGACAGAAGCACCATCTCCACAATGACACAAACCGTTAAGAAATTAGTATCATTACATCGTTAACCAACTCTAACTAGTGAAACTCAAACTGAGCGAGCCAAAAGGCAAGGGTGTTCATTTGTAAAGATCTTCTGTGTATACTCTGTATGGAATCTTTTGAAGCTAGGCACACAAAATACTACAAATGCTTTTGTTGTTTTTTTTAACTTTTCCCTTTTTCCTGATTAAAACATTTTTTGTTGTATTTTTTTTTTTTTTTTTACACAAACTGATAAAATAAAAAAAAAATAAGAAAATGGAATTAGTAACAAAAAAGTGAGTGTGAATAGAAGCTACTGTGCTAAACTGGATACAGAACTTGAAAGAAGCAAACCCACCCAATGTCTGATGG
>NC_068986.1:22714570-22724063 GCF_001194135.2 Octopus bimaculoides | reverse complement strand
ATATATATATATATATATATATATATATATATATACATATATGTGAAACAGAAATCTCAGTACACCAAATCCATGGCATGGCATCAGTTAGCTGAGGAATGTTTAGCTCCACAGAAAATGTGACAAAGGAATAAAAGAGAGTGGTAAAAGGATGGCTGGGCACAACCACGAAAGTTCCGTTTTTGTGCTTCGGCTGGCACATTGCCAGTTGAACTACCACCAAAGTGGTTTAAGTATTTGTGTGTGTGTGCAGATATATATATATACAAATAAACAGGTGTCTTATGATTAAGTCTTTCACAGCAAAGAGATCTGTGTAGCTATACAATGAGATTTATTACATTCCACAACAAATCTCTGTTTGATGCAAAAGAGGAAGCTATTTTCTATATAATTGTTTACACGTATGTACACATATATATATATACACACACACACACACACATATGCACACATGCAAGGTAGCTAGACACACAAATGAGTTTCACAGGGCACATCTTAATTTCTTTAGGTGAAGCATTTAATCATTTAGAGAGCTATATAACTAACCAAAAATATGTGTATGTATGTACATATATGTGTATGCACACACACAAACAGCTTTAAATGTATGTACACTAACTCTCACATGTATATATACATATACACATATCATTATATACATACACATCTATATATATATTTATAAGATATGTCTGCTATATCAAAAATTAACAGTCCACTTCAGATGCCTGGCTGATCAGAAACGACCACCATTTCTTGATATGATAAACACATCTGTTCCCTTAGCCAATGAATTTAGTATTAATCAGATAATACTTACATATATATACTTTTAGAATATATACATTATACGATTTTACATACATTAGCACACATATGCAAATTCTAACCTAACAAAATACACACCTGGTTTTAACCAAAGTTGCATCAGAGAGACACAGAGAGAGAGAGAGAGAGCTCTGGCAAGCCTCCAGGTAATACAGAATATATATTTTGTCAGGCCCATTGCTTTAAATCAAAGGTTTTGACACTAAAACATAACCCCTTGAATTCTTTGAGCCTGATGTAGCCATCTGGTTTCACCAGTCCTCAGTCAAATCGTCCAACCCATGCTAGCATGGAAAGCGGACGTTAGACGACGATGATGATGATGATGACGTGGCCTGGCCATTCCTATAAACTGTTAACCGCTATGGTGTGTGTGTGTGTGTATGTATATATATATATATATATACATATACATATATATATATATATATATCATCATCGTTTAACGTCCGCTTTCCATGCTAGCATGGGTTGGACGTTTTGACTGAGGACTGGTGAACCAGATGGCCACATCAGGCTCCAATCTGGTATGGCAGAGTTTCTACAGCTGGATGCCCTTCCTAACGCCAACCACTCCGAGAGTGTAGTGGATGCTTTTACGTGCCACCAGCACAAAATCCTGTCAGGCGGTACTGGCAATGGCCACGCTCAAAATGGTGTATTTTACATGCCACCTGCACAGGAGCCAGTCCAGCGGCACTGGCAACGATCTCGCTCGGATTGCGCTGGTATGGTCATGTGGCGAGAGTGGATGAGGATAGCTGTGTGAAAAAGTGCCACACCCTAGCAGTTGAGGGAACCTGTGGAAGAGGTAGGCCCAGGAAGACCTGGGATGAGGTCTTCCTCTACCCGGAATTCTTCAGTGTACTCATTGCCAACCCTCACCTTACTGACAGCGCCTCTGTACATGGCTCGCACAGCTCTCACTAACCATTCTTCTATCCCTAGTTTCCTCATTGACCACCAGATGAGGGATCGGGGGACCATGTCAAAGGCTTTCTCCATGTCAACGAAAGCCAGATACAGAGGTTTATCCTTGGCTAGGTATTTCTCTTGAAGCTGTCTTACCAGAAATATAGCATCAGTGGTGCTTTTCCCAGGCATATATATACATACATACATTGATATATACACATATTTATATACATAATATACATATATGCAAAACATACATATATGCACAAATATACAGAGATATATGTATAAACATATAGATAGATAGATAGATAGATAGATAGATAGATAAATAGATAGATACACACACACAAAGACAAAATATAGTGATATTCAGACCAAATACTTTTAAGTTTTTCTCTTCTTGGTGGCCTAACCACCCCCCAACCTAGATGTTTACATATATAGCATTCATAAACACACACACACTCACACATACACACAGATACACAAACAAATATGTATATGTATGTATGTGTAATTATATAACATTTTTATTGGGCTGCAATTATTAAGGGTATAAGCTTTCAAACAACTGTTTGGGCAAAATATTTTTGATTCTATCAACTTAAATCTGCATCCTTGAAGTGGGGTAAGTGGGGGGAAAAATCAGGAGTCAAGACATAAAGGAATGGTCTATTCTTGACCAAATCCTTCTGTCTCTTCTATAGCATAAGTCAGTTTTTCTGTCAGTTGTTCATAGCTTTTGTATGGTGGTAGATCAAGTCGGTTGAAGCATGTATGACTGCGTGGTAACCAAGTCTCTTTGCCAACTTTTTCAATACAAAACCTCTGTGGTCCATTGCTCCCTGAAATTGCATTATAAAAAGGTAGACATTTCAGAATTGTTATTTCATATTCGAATTTCAAATAACAAAAAGAAAATTTTAGATTAAAAAAGAACTTTGTTTACCTTAATTTTGAAAAATAAAAGAAGTATTAAAAAAAAAACATTGTTTATGGGATGACTCTATATATATATATATATATATATATATATAAAGTATAATATTCTCATAAATTATAAGCAAAATTTGAAAATGAAAGACAAACTTACCCATTAATTCAGAAAAACCACCAACAGGTAATCGGCAGGTACCAGTCACAAACTGCAACAATCGTGTCCGCTTTTCATTATCAAGATCACGCACAAACTGAAAAGATAATTGAAGAACAGAGGTAGAGATGGGGGAGATTAGTAAAAGGGGAGAGGGAGAGGGAGAAAACATGAAATCACCCTCACCACTCTTGTATTCACAGACTGGCAAAGCTGTATGAGCCAGCCATGAAGCCTATCACCATTCATCTCAATATTTTGTCATCTTATCTGTGAAATCCAGTACCCTGAGATCTGAGCTCACCCTTTCTTTCTCAAGACTCCTTATTCTTACACTAGAGCTGTCCTCGACTGATAGTGCATAACACTTTTGCACCCAGTATTCATCAAATATTCGCACCACATATATTAATACCAATGTAGTTACCTTTCATGCATACATGAGATGATGTCCTTAATACCCTGCCAATCCTTCTATTAATTTGTGCACTATCTTTTATGCAAATTAACATTATGAAAAAAAAAAATGTATAAAAGAAAGAACAAAAATGTGATCAAGATTTCATTATGGAATCCTTTCTACTTACCTTCCAGAACCATACAATCTGTTTGCTTGTCTTTTGATAGTGTCTGTAAATTGTGTTCTTCTCCCAATCATCAACATCAATTTCTTGCATCCCACACAACATCAGCTAGACATAGAGAGAAGGGACCAATGTTAAACAATCACAATAGTTTACAGCCGTTTAGAAACTAAAATATCTTATCATTTTACATAGACAAGAGATTAACAAACGTGTATTAACGCATACTCAACCCATCAGCTATGGTTTAGTCTTCACCATTGATCTAGAATATTACACTAGGCCATGTGCCTTCCAATTAGACATTCCCTATCAATAATCTATTCTTATTATTTTGGTTTTTAATTTGGCTTCCTTGAAACCATCAGTGTTAGTCTCATTTGTTGATCTTGCAATGCTCAGCCTACTGTCTTGAAGAAACGAATGTTTAACATGCATAGCAAAGGTTGTTAGAATTGAGGTTCAGAGAAGATTTGAAGTTGCAGAAATTCATTCATTGTATCCTCCATAATAGTATTTATGAAAACAACTGCAACATCAATTTATGCTCAAACATTGATCTGAGACAAGTAGAATAATTAAACTTGTTTGTAGAGTATACACAACTGCTGCATTAGCATTTGAACAGCTACATCAGTGAAACACCTGAATGTCCCAGCTACAAAATAATGATTTTAATAGCAGTATACCTACAATACTGAAAGGTGTATAAAAACAAGAAGGTAATACCAGACAACCAACCTCTAATTCTCTCTCATCAAAATACTGAAGCCACTGCAAAGGTACCACTTCACTAAACCCATCAAGGAAAGCTTTGGTCTGTTCCTCAACACCTCGAGTGAACCGCCAGTTGGTCATCAGACTGAAATTAGATCATAACATGTCAGTTATAAAAGTCCTTAGTATGAAAGAAAGATGTGTATAGAAGCATGAAACACATTTGCTACATTCTATAGGAAAACAATCAACTTGTTACCAGATGATACCCTAACTGCATTCTTATTAGTTGCACTACTAAAAGACAAGAAAGGTCAAACATACACTTCACCTCAGTATTTGATTGGGTTTATTTCATTAACCTCAGGTATATCAAATATGTTTTAAGTAATTGAGGTTTCAAGTCAGAAACCTACAAGATTAAGGTATGTTATAGTAATGTACCTAATTTAACATTGCATTTGTCAGCACCGAATTCTCACTCAGTTCCATACAGACATTTTCAAAAATGAATGAAATAAGGTAATTTTCAGTTTCCACCCTCTAGTACAGAAGCTTAGGTTTGACATAGAATGGGGAACACAAGCATAATAGTAGATTTGCAAGGGGTTAAGTTTCAATTGTGACTCCCTTCTTCAATATTTTTAGGTTATGAACAGCAGTTGAGGAAATAGCCAGCCACTGTGGATTCATATTACTGGGTCCAACCTCACTCAAGAGCTATGATGATTTGATAGTGACATTATATAAATTTCTCTGACAATTTCACAAATTCAAAGTCAAAATTATTCAACAAAAGATGGGATTCCTCTTTAAAAATTTAAACTAAATCAGCTGCTAATCCTTAATAAACCATAAATATTCTCGTTTTTAGAATATTGCTTTCAATTCAATGATACTCTTTCCTAATATATGCCATTTAGATCTCATCCAAGACAAAAACCACAGCCTCAATCTATAGATGCATGCTAAAGAGTGGCTCCTCAAAAGCTCTTCTGCCATGATCCCATTTACCTCTATTACATTTTAATTTCCTTAGTTAAACTAACTTAAAGATCATTTACTTTCTCAATTTTTTTATCCTCACTCACACTCCTACACAAAGCATGTTATACAGTCTTTCTTCTCTCTGTAATTCCCTTTGTGTTCATCTTTCTATTTATAGGGAAGAAGAAAGTCATAAAACTATGATAAAAAACAATGAAAAAATTCAGTCATTCAAGGGAAAAGAAAAAACCCAAATGCATAAATGTCACATTAATTATTCTGAGCTCTTCCTCTATGTGAGTCTTCAAAATTATGCAACAGCTTGATAAACTTAGGTCTGTTCTCACTTGATTACCTGGTCACAATCAACTAGAATAGCAGAATAATAAGTAAGAAGTTAGTGTGAAATCCTTGACAATCAATATAACTCACCTGATATATTCATCTTTATTCTCCTCTGAAACTCTTAATTCGGCGCCATTGGGTTTCAATTCATGCTGTTCCAATTTACCAAGGATGTCAAAATCTCCACAAAAGTAAAGCTCAAGACCACATTCTTCAATATTATTTTCTCTAAAATACATAAAATGAAAGTACACTGCTAGAAATTTGTGCAAACAAAACATTTGCTCTGCTTTTCATTTTATTTCAGTGTTTGAAAAATCACTGAATCATAAAGATACTAGGAAACTGACTACATGAGGTCAAACCTTGCTACATTGTACCTTTATACAAAGAACATAATTCTGCATGTTTCAGCTATGCTGACTAACAAGTTCAAAGTAGTGTGGTTAGTATAAAGAAGAGCATCTAGTTCTGAAAACTTTTGCAGCAATAGAATGCAAATGTCTAAATTTGTAAAGCAAAATTGTGCTGCTAGCATGGAAAAATAAAAATCTTGATAACAGTTATCCTCATCAGACATGTACAGTGCAATAATTTATGCACATTTTTTTCTACCAGCACCCCAGCACAGCCAGAGCTCAATGGTTGAGAGCAGTAAATAAAATAAAACTAGCTTTCTATTATTTATCAAATTAATTCAAATTTATGCATTAACTGGTCAATAGTCTTGATTGTTCTTTAATACTGACAAAATCCTTTTGTTTGTTCTACACTAGTGTATTACACTACTACATAAGACAATAAAAGAATATTGCATTGACTTCCACATGATGTTCAACTTTACATAATGTTTAGTAAATATAATTTATACTAAAAGCAAAAAAAGGGCAGACTAAGATCCAATTGTATTTCAGTGATCTTGTCCAAAGCCTAATTTTAGGTGCCAATATCAACTCTAGTTTTAAAAGAAATTACCAACTTACTTGATCCACATGAGTGAATTGTGGAACTCTTGATCAATTGTTTCTATATCTTTTATTGTGAGTTTTTTATTTAACATCCGTTTGTAAAATGGTAGAGTAAATCCACTGTCAATAAACTTGCCATGATACAGTGCCTACAATGAGAAACAGAGAGAAAGTTTAAGAAAGCAAGCTCTTACAAGTTACTGAACTTGCTCAAAGTGCAAGCACAACAAATTACAAAACCTGTTCATTAGGGAAAAAAACAAAGGAAATACTCAGACGTTTTAGATCACAATTCAAAATTGATTAGCAAATATTTCACTCAGTCACAAGCTTAATGTCACTACTGTTACCTCTACCTTTTCTGAACCTTTAAACTAGCAAACAGTTTACTACTTGAACCAAAAGCCATTCATAGCACCCCACAACTAATTTTTCTCCTCCAGTTATCTCTACTCTATTGCAGCCACTAAATCTCATTCCCAAATCTTCAGCTTCTGAAATGCTAATTTTTGAAAATCACATTCAACCCACTCTTTTCCTTATGACAACTTATAAAGCTATGAGTTAAATTGTAACTGCATCAACCTAACAAATCTGGGAAGTACTGCAAAACTACAAAACACTGTCCCATCTTCTTTGGACAAAGTAGAGAAAATATAGGTATTTACAGTTTAATAATATTAAACTTATAACCAGTTTAGACAGCATAGAGACACCTATGTATCATAAATGTATTTATACAAGATTTCAAATGCGAACATGGGTTAGATAGTAAGAGACATATTAGGATCTTGCAATGCTACAGAAATTGGACAATGTTGCACTTCATTATGACATGTAAAAAGCACCATTCAAGCATGGTTGATGCCAGTGCCAAGATATGAACTCACTGTCTTTGAGTTAGTACAGGTAGCAAGCTGAAAGAACTGCTGGTTCATCGAACAAAGGGCTAAGCAGTATTACTTCTGGCTCCCTAAGTTCTGGGACGAAATACTACGAAAGTCAACTTTGCTTTTCATCCTTTCGATACAATAAAGTACCAGGTGAGCAATATGGGGAGGGGGGTGATGTAATCGATTATTCCCCCTCCCATAAAACAACAGGCTTTGTGTCTATAGTAGAAAGCATTGCCTTTGGGTTAGCAGGTCAAACAAGCATGTAATTTGTGTGCATCTACAAGGCATATAAGATGCAAAAGAGTCGGGGGTCCAAAACGTTGCTTTTTTTCAGAAAATGTAAAACTATTTTCTCCATTCCATAACAAAACCGCTGTACTATGCTTTGATATCTTGGCATCTGAAGCAGCTGGAGATACGATAGTTTGACCAAAAGCAAAAATAAATATTGGGATAAAAACATTTGGTTAAATTTGGACATACGACAGTTTAACATAATAGCAACGGTATCAATTCATCAAAAACATTTTTTTTTAATTGTCTCCCTTGTCTTTGTTTGGATTAGTTACATAGTCTTTGGGATCTTTATAACACTGACATAACAGTCTCAAAGTTATGCTCACCACATTAAATATGGTGAACATACACTTAGATACCAGTGAGTTATATCAAGTAAGATGGTTTTAATGAATTATAAGTGAATCGTTTTCGAAACAAGGTATGCCTAGAAACTAAGCTCTATTGTAAATAATCGAAGTCTAACAGACAGCATTTAACTAGGTGTGGATCAACTTCTGTCATTAACTTACCATAGCGATGAACCGACCAATGAACTTAAAATATAATAAATGATCAGGATTCACACTTGAGGCTGGGTTGATTTGGAGACTATAATTCTTTGTGCTTGCATATTCAAAAAGGCAGTACATTGGGTTAAGGACTTCATGAGAAAGATGAAAAAACCATTCCCTGTGAAAAGTGAAAAAGAAAGGAACCACATTGAAATAAAAACTCAATTGAAATAAATGCTTTTACAATAGACAGTTTAACAAAAAAAAAAAAAAATTAGTGAAGTTTTGCAATATTTGTTCTACTGTTGTCTATTTTTCTCAATCCTTTATAAAAACATTTATTTTTATTTCTTTTCAATTGGTATTGCGTTAGTCCTCAGAGCTTTTACAAGCTGACGGTAACCATTTGTTATCAGCTTAAATTATGGTGATGGGTAATTGTAATAATAAATTGAAATAACTTCTAGATTATTTAATTACTTTATTAAAATTTATATGATAAAAGATTCCAATTAATCTTCATGTAGCTTTATTATTTTTTTTTTTTGGTCTTGTTAAGAACATGACAACCTCTCTGGTGCTAGTACCACAATAAAATACACCAAGTACACTCTGTAAAATGGTTAGTGTTAGGAAGGGTCTCCATCAAAAGAAACTATAACTGAAATATAACGTGTTCCTCCAACCATAAGCAGGAAGGCAGTAACTTTAAAAAAGAACCAACTTGAAGTTTGACAACCCATGTAATCCATAACAGCACAGAAAGCAGGATGATCATCATCATTATTTTATCATCCACTTATCCATGCTCACATGTGTTGGATAGAATTTGATGAGGCAGATTTTCCACAGCTAGAGGCCCTTCTTATCACCAATATTTCCCCATGGCCTGACATGTTTTTACAAAAGTCTGGAAACAAAGAACACTACTTGTATAACACACACGACAGATTTCTTTCAGTTACTATTTACTAAATCTGCACACAAAGTTTAGTCAACCTGGGGCTCAAGGTGTCAACGAGAACTGAACCCAAAACCGTGTGGATTGGAATTAAAGTTCTTAACCATGCAGACATGCCTGCACCAACTATCAAACAAATATAATGTTTATGAAAACTATTAAGAAGAAGGAAGAAATCAAGTTGGGCAAGATAGAAATAAATATCAACAAAAATTCATTGAAGACACCATTATTAGTGACAAGGCAAGCCAACAAGTGATTCTCGGTGTGGATTCTTGACCTACTACAAATAGCAGCCAACCCCCCCCCCCCACAAAAAAAATTACTTTATTATCTTGCAAAAGGAATGGCATATTAGATAATGTGATCTCAGTTTAAAAATAAAAGGAGAGAGAGAGAGAG
>NC_068986.1:22705571-22714554 GCF_001194135.2 Octopus bimaculoides | reverse complement strand
GAGAAAGAAAGAAATGAAAGAGAGAGAGAGAGAGAGAGAGAAAGAGAGAGAGACAGGAAGGCAAATAAACAAAGATTTAGTACCTGGCAACACCACCATAATCCAACCCTTCTTCTCCCTTAAAGATAATGTATAGTCTTCGTCTCAAGTCATATGGAGCTAATCTCATTATCTGCAATGAAACAATATAATACATTATTACACAACACAGGAACAATTTCAGAAACAACTAAAGCAGTGCAATAACAGGGACATATGAAGTAGAAAAATCAGTTTTTAAAAATTAACCATTTTATACAGACAAATATCAAACAAATCTTATAGGTTCCCATCTGATTCAGGAAGAATCAGATGGGAATGTTTTTCTTTTGAAAATATTCTGTTAAAACAACATCATATAATGTCAGCTTTCTCATGCTTGTATGAGTAAGACAGAATTTGTTGAGGCAGATTCTTTGTGGCCTGAGGCTCATCTTGTTATCAATCCTTATCTGTTTCCATGCAAGGACTGACATGTTTTTGATAGAAGAATGTATGACAGGAATGCTCATTTACAACCATTACATGATATCAAGACAAGGATACATAGTATGAACATTTAGAGGCTAAAAGGCAGTAGGCTGGCAGAGTCAGAAAAACAACAGGGTTGATTGTTTTTCATTCTTATAAGGTCAATAAAATAAAATACCAGTCAAGTATTGTAGGTCGATGTAATCCCCAAAATATGTAGCCTCATATCTGTATCAGAAATCAATAGAAGAGATTTTATACAGTTATGTATGTTTTGTGATTATCTCATATTACCTAACTTGGTCTGTCCATACAAAGTATGTGAACATTCACATAAGTAACCATCTTCAACTTAAAAGAATTCGATTTCCTCTTCAAAACCTGTGTGTCCACACATTTCTCTCTTGTATGCTAGGTGATGGGCATGCATGCACAAGAGCACAGCTTAGGAGAAACACTGATTGAAACCGTATATTATAAATGAAGGTTTTAATTCTTCTCTAGCCTATAGGTATGTATACATTTGAAGGAATAGGGCACATAATAATGATTAAAGAACAATCAGGTTAAAATGTGTGATGGTAGTCTGAGAAAGATGGTTCTGCAATTTCTTGCTGGACAACCGGCACAAATGATTCGTTTATAATGATCAAATGTTATGTGCTGTACATAAGCTCACCCATTCCATCAAATCAACATTGCTTGAACAGGTGTACAGTGTACTACATGTCAGGTGTTGAAGTGATCACAAAGCAACATGAGATGAAGTGATTTGCTCAAGAACAAAATGTAGCACCTGGTTCAGAAATTGAAACCATGATCTCACAATAATGAGTGCAACAACCTAACCACTAGACCATGCGGCTTCACAGATTGAAATGTAGAACTGAAGTAAAATTACAACAGATGAGTCAAACAATCTTGAAATTTTAAATTAGTTATGTTACATCTGCTTAGGTGCAGAAACCTTTATAAATAGGGAGCTGTCTGCTAAAGACATTAGCTACGTCACACTTACTTGAGTAAATGAATCTTCAAATAGATTATCTCTGGATACAGTGATTTTCACGTGACCTTGAAGTGCATTGGAGTGGCATAAGTAACGGAACTGACCCAATTTCCAACGGAAACTCCTCTCGTACTGTATTGGAACTCCAAAAGGACCCTTGGGACTGAAAACAAACATAAAATTAAAATACAGAAATTATTTTCAACAATTACAACACAATATTTACTTATACAAGGAAATTATTTAGATTAATTTTTATCAATATTTTTGTAACCATACATACTAGGTTTGATCATTAAGTATCAAGACGGGTGCCATAAAAACAAAATTACAACACGTACCAATTTGGCATTTAATCTCCTTCAAAGTAGTCCCTTTCGGAAGCGACACACTTAATCCAGTGCTGTTTCCATCCATGGAAGCATTCCTGGAACTGGTTTTCTGGGATAACCAGCAGCTGCATCATTGCATTCACTTTGATTTCCTTGATGTCCTGAAATCTTCCTTTCAAGCAGGATTTGATATTTGGAAAGAGGAAAAAGTTGCAAGGGGTGAGATCTGGGGAATACGGTGGCTGTTGGACCTGAGGAATGCTGTGCCTAGCCAAAAGCTGTTGCACAATGTGCACTGAATGGGTAGGTGCAATGTCATGGTGCAATTGCCACTCATCGGATGCATGTAATTATGGCATTTTCCGATCAATAGCATCCCACAAACGCCGCAAAACGTCACAGAATACTCCTTGTTTACTGGTCTGACCAAGTGGAGCATACTCATGATGTAGTAAAAGAAAATAGTCAGCAGTGTCTTCACATTGCTTCGGTCTCGGAGAGTTTGGGGTCTTCCACTGTGAAGACTGAGCCTTTGTTTCGGGATCATAACAGTAGACCCACGATCCATCACCTGTTATGACAGTTTTCATAAAACTCAACACAATCAAGGAGATCTTATGCAACTGAAACCTGACTATCTTTTTGGTCAGCTGAAAGCAGTTTTGGCACAAACTTGGCAGACACATGTCTCATACCCAAATCTTCAGTGATAATGGACTGAACTGAACCATAGCTAATCTGCACATCCTCTGATAACTCACGGATGGTGATTCAACGATTCCCTCTCACAGCTGCATGCACATCTGCAATGTTTTTCTCAGTTCTGCTGGTTGCGGTGCTCCCAGAACGTTTGTCACTATCAGCATTTTTTTAGCCATTTTGGAAACATTTGAACCACTCGTACATTTGTGTGCAGCTCATACACTTTCTGCAACTTTGAGTAGGCCTCTGAGAAGATATCACCAAGCTTTTGGCAAAATTTGATGCAGATTCTCTGCTCAACTTTCTCTGTCATGGTCAATGCAACGATCACACGCTACACACGTTCCTTCCAAGCACTGCTGTAAACAGCAGAAGTGAGCTAGAGCATTAAAACTTAGTGCACATGCACAGCAGAGTTCAAGATCAATCTGTGCCAAGCAGCTTCACTCTGCATGCTTTAGCTTTGTTACTATGGCAACAATCCGGCTACTTATTGATCAGACCATGTATAATTTACATCAGTGTATAACTGAACTTTGACTTCTCTCAAAGCATTTTACTTATTATTACCATTCTATGGTTAAAGCAGCGAGCTTGTAGAATCATTAGCACATCAAACAAAATGCTTAGTGGTGTTTCATCATTCTTCCAAGGTGGATAAAACAAATACTAGGTGAGTACTGGGACTGATGTAACTAACCATCCCCCGCTCTGAAAATTGCTAGCCTTATGCCAAAATTTGAAATCATTATCATTTTAATATGGGTATTGATAACCACATGTGTAGTGTTTTTGATATTTTTAATTATTTCATTACTGATGTTCAATATTCCTTCTGTAACACCAACTCAGGAGGCGCAATGGCCCAGTCGTTCGGTCATAGGATCGCGGTTTCGATTCCCAGACCGGGCGTTGTGAGTGTTTATTAAGCAAAAACACCTAAAGCTCCATGAGGCTCTGGCAGGGGATGGTGGTGAACCCTGCTGTACTCTTTCACCTCAAATTTCTCTCACTCTTTCTTCCTGCTTCTGTTGTGCCTGTAATTCAAAGGGCCAGCCTTGTCACACTGTGTCACGCTGAATATCCCTGAAAACTACGTTAAGGGTACACGTGTCTGTGGAGTGCTCAGCCACTTGCACGTTAATTTCACGAGCAGGCTGTTCCGTTGATCGGATCAACTGAAACCCTCGACGTCGTAAGCGACGGAGTGCCAACAACAACAACAACACCACCAATTCATCACCATCAGCTGTCCATTTATCTGAGAGGTTATTATTTCCAGAATGCACAACATGGCCAACACTCTTTAAAGTAAATAATCTATGATATGGTTATGTACCAAGTAAATCACAGAAGTTATAAAATTATTTATCACCAGATAAAGAAGATGTATCGAAAGCTTCACAAAGATTACACAATAACAGCAGCATTAATGATCTTACCCTTTGCAAGGACCTCCTCGAGGATCTTGGAATGTCGTAGTCCTAGTGTTGTGATCCACAAAGTAACGGACATTTTCAGTTGTGTAACGCATCTCCCAGCCTTCAGGTAGCGGATCTTCTTGAAGGGTTCTGCTAAGATATAAACATGACAATGAAATGAGACAGGGGATCATTTGAGAAAAAGTAAAGAGGTAATATTAAGTAAGAGGGGACAAAAATAGAATTTTATAATTCTTCTCCATTTTATAATATTTTTCTGTGACAGTATACCTAATAATTTCTGAACAATCTTAGAATATGAGATAATTAAGATTAATGTTTTCGCAATAGAATGTTATTTTTAGTCAGAGATTCCCTTCTGTAAAGACAATTTTAAAAAAATAAAATAAAATAAATCCTCATTATGATGGTGATAAATGACAGCATGTCTTATAATTTAATCCTTTTGATATCAACCCACTTGGGACCGCTTTGGTCCTTTCATATAAAGTTCCTGTTTTAAAAAGATCTACATTAAAACCTAGCAAAATTTCGTTCTAATTACCTTCCAAACTTCAGCTTATTAAGGACAAGTTATTTTACAAAATTCTTCGTTATTTTCGTAATTAATTGAAATAAAGACAGTGTATTTTGACAGAAGTATAATAAAAGTGTTAATAAACTCTTTTTAATATGTTTCATATTTAGTGAAGAACCAATTCTAGTACCAAATATATAAGACTTACCCTTGTGTCCTTGGGTCTTCCCATTGAGTTGTTCGATTTTTGTGATTAACAAAATAAACTCTTCCATTTGCATCAACTCTCTTCTCTGTAAAAGTTCACACAAAATATTGTTAGCAACTGTGAACAGTAACAAACATCTAACAATTATAGTTAAAATAAAACTGTGCTAAACAAATTTGTGTTCAAAGAAAACTACCTACAACCATTCTCATTATGACTCTTCCATCCTTAACATAAAAAATATTGATTTCTACAGACGAATTCCAGAAGAATTAAGGATTATTACAGTCTAATGAATTAACCTTAATATATAATTGATACTTATTTTATTGACATGGTGGAAAAAAAAATCAAGCCAACAAATGCAGGAACTGAACTCATAACATCTAGTATCCTCAGAAGTGCTATAAATTAGCTATTGTTATAATAACAATAGCTAATTTATAGCACTTCTTAAACAAAACCTATCCAATGTATTTCACCTATTATATGTAAAATCTCTAAACTATGTATAGTATGAAGCACAGATTAATGTGATAGGTCATAGACACAAGATTTTGTTACAGTCACTGTCATTCTATATCACTTCTGATAAATTTGTTTAAGTGTATTTTTGGCTATATACCAAAACTAATCCTTATTCTTCTCAATGGTTTAATATTTTATCCAATAAATTATGCTGGCTTAAACGGACATTGTGCAATAATTATTTTAGCTGTGATCATTATTCGTTAAAACTAATCATTTCCACTAGTCAATATCATCTGTATTATTGTTTCAATTGTCTGTATTTCCCGTTAGCAAAAGTCTCCTGCACAAGATCTCTCTATATCTTGCAGTAATTCGGTCATGCCAAATGCAAGAATTATTCTTCTCGTATTAGTTGTTACCACTTCCTACCAAAATTTTATTTCTCTAATCAAATGTACTTTGATCTTGTATATTAGAACAGCGTATAAAGGTTTTGAAACTGCAACTTGAACACACTTAAACACTTAGGTAGAGTCATGCACAGCCATGGCATTCCTCATTCTATCTTGTATTAAATCACATCAGAATAGATAACATTGCTTTCAATGGCAGAGTAGCAACAGATCCACCAAACATTTACCAGCAAGATGAAAAGAACACTAGAATATGGTGATGGTAGTGGTGGTGCTGCTGCTGCTTCTGTTGGTGATAGAACTGATGCTGATGCTGCCAGTGATGTTGCTGCTGCTACTACTACTGATAATGATGCATCTCATCATCATCATCATCATCATCACCGTCGTCGTCGTTTAACGTCCGCTTTCCATGCTAGCATGGGTTGAACGATTTGACTGAGGACTGGTGAAACCAGATGGCTACACCAGGCTCCAATCTGATTTGGCAGAGTTTCTACAGCTAGATGCCCTTCCTAACGCCAACCACTCAGAGAGTGTAGTGGGTGCTTTTACGTGCCACCGGCACAAAGGCCAGTCAGGCAGTACTGGCAACAGCCATGCTCGAAATGGTGTGTTTTATGTGCCACCCGCACAAGAGCCAGTCCAGGGGCACTGGCAACGATCTCGCTCAAAAGTCCTTACACATGCCGCGGGCACAAGTGCCAGAAAGGCGTCGCTAGGCACAGATGCCATATACATATACATTACACACACAAACACACACATCAGAAACACATGAAACATTGTTGGTAATATATGAGAACAATGAAAACGAATTGAATACAGACCCCATCCCTGAGGCAATGCATCCTGTGTATCTGTTTCAGATGCTAGCATTGGATTCTGTGGATAAAGAAACCGCTGTTGTAGGTGTTCCATGCTTCTGTTGTTTCGCCATTGTTGCCATTGCTGCCAGTTCAGAACCATATCCATGCTAGGTTTCTGCCATGTTGTCGTGCGAGTGTTGTGGTCAACGTAATATACTCGGTTACGGCTGTCCACTCGACGTTCCCATCTTTAATAGGAAAGATTAACAAGGGTATTGATATTATTCATCATCAACACAAAATTTGTAAGTATGCTAAAAAAAAAAAATTAAGAAGTTTAAAATAATCATCTAAGTATGACAATGTATGTACACTATCAATAGGCCAGTTGTTGAGGTATTTGTCCTGAGATAACATCTCTTATGGACATGCTGTGTTAAAAACAATAAATATCAGAGGAAGGCAAAAACTCAACCAGCCAGTCACACACTCAAAAGAGAAAGAAAAAGTGAATAAAACATTCACTTATGATGAGAATAGCCATTCGACTGAATAGAAATCTGATATATGCAATTGGGGCAATATTAGATTAAAACAGTTGTCTATGTATCATACTTAATGTATATATAGGTGATAGGCCAGTGACTGCAGTATTTATCTTGAAATAACATTTCCTATGGACATGCTGGGTTAAAAACATGTTATCTTAGGACAAATACTGCAGTAACTGGCCTATCACCAGTGTATCTATATTAACAATGTACACATATATGGTTATAGGTACTGGTCAATAATATTAATCTTCTTGAGAAAGATTACTTACTTTTATCCTGCTTGAAATATTTTTTACTTGTTAGTGTATGATGTCGTTAATTTTTAGCTTCAGATTGAAATCAGTTTTAAAATCAAATTATTGGTCAATGAAATTTCATTTAGTTATAATTATTATTCCACTGAAAATTTGATCGTTAAGAAAGCTCATTATGGAAATCTTTGATAATAGGATGCCCACTTTCGTTTTGTCAAACTATAGCTGGTATCACTTTGTTTAATGGCTGCAGAACAACTTGTTTTCTTTTGCTGGTGTTGTGCTACAAGTCTTTTTTTTTTCCTTTTTTTTTTATGTTACCAAGAATATTACTTTGGTACAATTAAGAAATATTTTGTGTTATTGTTGTCGTTAATTTTTCTACCAATGTTTAAGAGAAGATTGCAATTGTATCAGATTATTAAAAATTTGTTTTTGTTGTTCATGCCATTTATTTTCAGGTTTTTCTTTATAAGAGGGCAGCAACAACACAAAATCAACAAGAAAAAGTAATTCTGAATTACATCAAAACATTTCTTCAATGACGAACTGACCACAACACAGAGTCAGAGGAAATGTTCTTCAGCAGCTGCCAAATGAAGCAATACTAGCTATATTTTGCCAGAGCAAAATTATCGCCCTATTGTGAAAAATCACCTTCATTATAAGTAACTCGTAGTAGTAATTTATTTATAATGAATACATAAGCCCACTTGCCAAATAATTTCCAGTGCCCCACTAATGTCTGCTGATACCTTGGTATTCACAGTGCCCCAAGAGGATGCTATCACCTAAGCTGAGAAAAACTGCTCTACTAAGAAAGAACTAAAATAGTCAGGCTTTGAGTATGCCTTAAAATATGCATAAGGCCAAATATCTAATGCTTTTGCTTAGTACAAAAAATATTAATCAAACAGAAGCAAAATTAATTAAAAATCCACATGGACCAAACATAGTGAAGATAATTAAATATCTTATACGAAGGAACAAGGGAGCTAAATATTACAGGTAACTATTCCCTAAATCATTTTTTTTTTTTTTTGCATTGTAACTAATCTGGTTGCCACATCATTCAAAATGATCTCCTCAAATAAACTAGGTCCTGAGACAGAATGTAATGCACCTCCAGATCAAAATGCTGCTTCAAATCACATCAGGGTTAACATCTAATTTTATGGAACAAACTTCTGAATGAAACAAGTCAATGGATAGAGTACAAGCTTTTGAAAGCTAAATGTACTAATACTTCTTTGTCACTTCCATTTTCAGCAAACTGTGAACTAGTGACTGACACAGTCTTCCATTTCCTTGAACTCAAATATCCAGTAAGGCTATTATTATTCATAGATGCATGTAATAACAAAAAAAATTAAAATTTGAAATACTGACCCATGTGGAAGAGGTCTTTCCCATGTAGTAGTTCGAGTGTTGTGGTCCACATAATAAACACGACCCTGAGGATCAAATCTCATCTGCCAACTAGAAATTGGTAACAAAAAATTTAAAAAGAAAAACATAATTACCATTTTATTATATTTCTTCAAATATAAACAGAAAAAAGATTATAGCAAACAAATAACGAGCTAATCAACTCTTTATTGAATAACAAAATCCCTACTGTTAAATATGTATCTCCAGTTTTTGAAAATAAATCTCTCTGAATAGTCTTACTACAGGTGGAACACCAAATATTTTAAGCAAGAAGATTAATTTTACAAAACTGAGTTAAAATGCTTGCTTTTTTTTTTTTTTTTTTTTTTTT
>NC_068986.1:22693728-22705561 GCF_001194135.2 Octopus bimaculoides | reverse complement strand
GGATATTTGTCCTCATCTTGTTTGTTGTTAACACAACGTTTCGGCTGATATACCCTCCAGCCTTCGTCAGGTGTCTTGGGGAAATTTTGAACCTGGGTTCTCATTCCTAACGATGTTACTATTATTATATTATTATTATTACTATTATTAATCAGGTCGCTGCCGTGAATTGAACTCGGAATCTTGAGGTTAGTAGCCCGCGCTCTTAACCACTACGCCATATGCCCGTTGTGTTAACAACAAACAAGATGAGGACAAATATCCGTCAAATGTAAATAATGTAAATAATTCCTCATCTCTTAAATATAGAACTGAATTACACTTCAGTTTGATTTTAGTATACTTCTGTCTCATTTACCTGCAATTACAACATTTGGTACAAATCCTTATAAATTATCTTTAGTTCTGACCAAAGACAAAATGATTCCAATTCTGGCAAAATCATACTATCTGGGAAAGCAAGACAAGCACCATCTAACAACACTAAAATTATAAATATCAATAATAAAACTATGAAATTAATAATAATCATCTGTTTGGTTTATGTATATTCCCATGCTAGAATGGGTTACATAAATACACATCATCACTTCGCAGATGGAGGCCATTTCTTTTACTAACTCATACCTACTTTGCAAGATTTTCTTATTATGCATGTCTTTGCAAGTGTAGAGCTAATGGCTGATTTGTTAATAGGGAACAACAACTTCACCAAAAGTTCAGCACACTTTCATGCTCAATGCAGCAGAATGTAAACATTTACACACACACACACATATATATACATACACACAAAATATAGGGGTTTAGTTCACAGGTTATCTAAACGACTAGGTATGTTAGGTAAGTGCTGTAACGGATTACTAATGCTCCAAGGTTATAGCCAAGATGGCAGTTATGGAGCCATTGTAGATTTCCAATATAGCGGATATATAATTGTTAAAGGAGACAACAAACGTTAAGGCAAGGCAAACATCTCAAGTCATATATATTATTATTATTGGAAAAAATTCAAAGTCTTACAGCTGTTTCTGGGATATCCCATGGACATATATATAAATTATCATCATCATCATTTAATGTCCGTTGTCCCTGCTGGCATAGGTTGGATGGTTTGACTCCAGTCTGATTTGGTATGGTTTCTACAGCTGGATGCCATTCCTAACGCCAACCACACAGGTGTGAGAGGTAAATACAAACTTATTATCTCCATATGATTACAGCTGTTTCATAATTTCCTCCATGCAGCACACATGTACATACACATATTATATGCATAGATGCATCTGCATATACTCACATTCAGCATTATATAATACAATTATATATTCACATACAGGTGCAAAATGGAGAAAACTACTCTTCAGCTCACATATACACATATATAAATGCGTGTGTGTATACAAATACACACGCATGATGGATTTTGTACCATTTCCATCAACTAAATTTACTGACAAGCTGTTGATCAACCTAAAGCTACAGTAGAAGACTCTTGCTCAAAGTGACAATTTCCATTTCAATATAAAAATGCCAATTTAATGCATGGAGGTCAGTATATGATTCAGAAAAAGGCTTTTCTTTAGGCTTTTATTTACATGATAAGCACAATAACTACTGCCTTTCCAAGTTCAAGGTTAATACTAATATGTAAAGTGATTAATAAAACAGGTCATAAACTCAGCTTTGAACTGAACTAAATATAAGTGCCATAAAAATCAGAAATTAAACTACTTCCATTAAGTACAATTACAGAGAGAAAATATGCATGTATGTACGTGTGCACATTGCATGCGTATTTGCATGTAATAAATGAATTAAGAGGTGAGTGAACAAAATGTAATCATTACCATCATTGTTTTGTCATCTACTTCCCTATGCTGGTATGGGTCAGATGAGACTACATTAAGACTGATGCCCTTCTTGTCACCAGCCAACAGATTATATGGAGAGATATAATTGTATTATTTTTGGATCTAACTGGTCAAGAAATTACCGAGACCTTGAGTTTTGTGGGTAACAGTTTTTAAACTTGAAAAAATGATACACATGATATTTGAGGGCCATGAATAATCTTTGAAGTAATGTATGAGACACTTGTTGTTGGCACTCCGTCGCTTACGACGACGAGGGTTCCAGTTGATCTGATCAACGGAACAGCCTGCTCGTGAAATTAATGTGCAAGTGGCTGAGCACTCCACAGACACATGTACCCATAACATAGTTCTCGGGATATTCAGCGTGACACAGTGTGACAAGGCTGACCCTTTGAATTACAGGCACAACAGAAACAGGAAGTAAGAGTGAGAGAAAGTTGTGGTGGAAGAGTACAGCAGGGTTCGCCACCATCCCCTGCTGGAGCCTCGTGGAGCTTTAGGTGTTTTCGCTCAATAAACACTCACAACGCCCGGTCTGGGAATCGAAACCATGATCCTGTGACCGCGAGTCCGCTGCCCTAAGCACTGGTCCATTGCGCCTCCACGTATGAGACACTATATATGTATGATTACATACAAAATACAAGTGTGCATTTACAATGTTGTATACATAAGTGTTTGTGTATATGTCTATGTATATACAACATACTTCTTTCATTCATGTATTATTCATGCATACAAAAACATGGATACACACATTTATATGTATGAGTGGCATATTGATACGTTGCATTTTGATATACATAACTTTAGTCAAAGATAAAATAAGAGAAAATTATTTTTTTTAAATGGAGCATAATTAAAAAAATAGAGTATAATTAAAAAAATAGAGTATAATTAAAAAATATAGGATAATTAAAAAATATAGGATAATTAAATATAGGATAATTAAAAAATATATTATAATTACCCAATTGGTAAAGGATCCTGAGGCTGCTGCAGTTGTTGTGCTTGTGCCTGAACCTGTGCTTGAGTAGGAGGAGTTTGAGATGAGGCTTGCTGAGAAGCATAATTTGGGACAGTTCCACAAGCTCCGTCAGATGTGACATGGGCTGCTACGGCAACAGCTGCAACTCCTGCAGAGGCGCCACCAGTGGATCCACCAACGGCACCAGCTGTTGCACCACTAGGCATATGAGACGAACTCGATGCAAGCGGAGACACTGGACTTGGAGCCACACCGTTCTGAAGCTGAATGCCTTTTGGTGAGTGCCCTCCTTCAGCACCTCGTCCACTAGATGTTGATGCTCCAGCGCTACTACTGCCAGACGGTGTGGATGAATCTACAACAGATCAAGTGAAATGATACTAACAACAAACGAACAAACATTATGATAAAGTAATTCTGTTTTACACATGAGATACATTCCACAATATATGCTTTGTTTGCTTGGTTCATTTTTTTTTCATTTTATCTTTTCCACTTGAGAGGAAAACAAAATTTATAAAACAACAGATGAGAGAAATGAGTCACATTTTTATTGTTGTGTCCAATTCACTTTCTGGTTCTAAGCCTCAGATTTTCAGTTAAATTCACATTCTTGCACCAAATCTATTTACCTACTCTACTGTGATACATTTTAGACACATGATAAAACTCTGTGTCAGTTATAAAATAAGCACTCACAAATTTTCAACCAAAAATTAAAATCTCCTTCAGTCATTTCAGCATTTTTATTATTTCTTTAATAGTAATTTTATTATTCATGACAAAAGTATGTCAACCATTTTTAAACTAAATTTTTACACGAACTAATTAATGAGAGAACTTCAACACAGTCACATGTGCTGCTAGTAAAAACGACAAAATCTCCCCCAAATCATACCCTACCATTTTAAAAAAGGAAGGTCACAAAGGTCATAATGTAGACTTGGATATATTAAACAAGGAAAATATATGAAAAAAAAAAAAAATAATAAAGCTAAACATATATCATTCCTCTTTCTATTAACACAATTTTTTCACCCCCATTCCTATTTGTAATACTGACATATCTTGGAGAATTCTAAAACTCAGTGTATGCATATAAACTGTTCTTTAACCCCAGGTCAGCATTTACTGAGCAAACCTATGAGCAAAGGTAGCACAGTCCTAAGTATTCCATTTTCTTTTCATACACAGTACATCAAGTCAAGATAGTGTTTTATTTAATTTAGACAGTATTAAATAATTAATTGAAAATAATTATCTAGTAAAGAAATAAAAAGACAATATTAGTAAATACTTAATGTTATTTTCATATTTTCTTTTTTCGTCAAAAAGAGGAGACAACTCCAGACATGTCTGGAAGTTATCCCAACCTCTTCAGTGAAACATAACCTTTACTATATTTACTAAAGTAGTTAGAAAAGAATCTTTGAGTATATGTACAAGACTTTATACTGGTTGTGAAGGCACGTGGCCTGGTGGCTAGAGTGTTGCACTCACAACTGCAAAATCATGGTTTTGATTCCTGCACTGGGGATGTGTTATGTTCCTTAGCAAAACAGTTTCATGTTGTTCAATGATCATTTCAACATTTAACATGTGGCACACTGTGCACCTCTACAGGTAATGTCATTTGATCACCATAAACAAATCATCTGAACCAGTTGTTCAGCGAGAAGTTATGGAATCGTCATTTGTTGTTTACAACAAGAGGCCTCATCACATTGATTGGCAAGGAAAATAGAACTGTTTAGAGAATGAATAATTCAGAGATGCTGACTACATGAAAAACAATAGCTAGGATAGTTTTTACATATTTAATGCAAGGGACTTAAAAGAAAGAAACAAAAAATTAGGATTATATTAGCCCTTTAGCCTTTAAACCAGCTATATCCAGCCCAAAATATTTTTACCTCTTTTACATTCAAACTAACTAGATCCAGCCTCTCACACCTATTCTCCAATGACAGTCTAAAAATAAACAATCACATCAATGAAACCTTGAAACTACAAAATAATGCAGGATTAATTTAAAACAATGTGATAAATAAGCATTACACTGGACAAAGTAATTTGAATGCTAAAGGATTAAAACATATTAAGAGGGTACATTCTAACTTCTGGAGAAAATAAATTGGTTTCTTTTAAGCATGATTCCAGTAAGAGTTGCAATTCTTAGAACTATTCCTAAACTCAGATGCTTTGACTGTAATAGTAATAATTTCTTTGTTGTCTACAACCAATGAATCCATTTTTAAAGATGTTGATTCAAGAGAAACCTAACTGCTATTTCTACCATGCAAACCATCACATAGAGGGACCTTCATTTGATTACATGTATAAATAGTTTGTTCTAGCTGGATACTTTTCCTAAGACAAATCAATCAACCATATAAATCAGGGATATGTGACAACCTATGTTTTTGATGAAAGCAAGTAATATGCTATACTTGTTATGTAGGGTCAAGTCAATGCTTTATTTCAATAGTGATAAACACTCATGCATAGAGAAAGGGACAAGGGAGCAAGAGGGTTATTAAAAATGACTTCTATATTTGTATTTACTTAATACTTCCTTGTTTGATTTTCTGTGAAAAACTTTGGGAAGTTAGTTTTTCCCACCAAGTATGTTATATCAATGCATCAAGGTGACAAAACCATAACCCTAAAATTAATATAGTGTTTTCAACCTTGGTTACTGTAGGTCATCATAAACAATATGGGGACCTTACAACCGTACACTTTTACATTGAATGGTTTGTATAAAGAGGAGAGATGTAAACTTCAGGAGAAGCAATGTTACATAGGAACACTAGCAACAGGACTGCATATGGATTACGAGCTAAGCCTACACACATCTGTCATGTCATGGTTGGACAAACTCAAGGCAGAATCATATGATGAGAGAGAGAGAGAGAGAGAGATTGGTACAACTTCTATAACTATTTCTGAAAAAGGGAGAAAGACCAAAATCAACTTTCACACAATTTTTAATTTGAATTCATATGGTTCATTGTGAAAATTAACACTTCAGCAAATGCAGTACCATTTCACACAAGATAATTGAATAAACACAAACTCCTGTTTTAACCATCATGGCCATTTCACAGCTACTCACAGTGGTGGGTCAGCACTAAAAATACTTCTGCTACCCTACCTACAACCATAAAGACAAGTCAAACTCCTAATGGTTCTTTTACATAGTTGGTTAGATCTACGTAATTTTAAAGAATGGTTGAAAAAGCTAAAATCCCTGAAATAGAAACAGTTCAAAGAGATACATACATCATACAGTTCACTTAGTTAAAGGATAAAATAAACAGTATGATGAAATAATGAAAAATAAGTAAAAGTTAAACATAGATTTACAACATAAAAATCATGCAAGCAAGTACAAACTGCAACTTAATGAAAATAATTAAAAAGATAACAAGCTTCATTTGTGTAAGTGTTCATCATCATCATCATCATCGTTTAACGTCCGCTTTCCATGCTAGCATGGGTTGGACGACTTGACTGTTGTATAATTATATTTATATACAGACATTCACATTGATGCATGTACATGTATACACACACATATATATATACACAATTGCATATGTACACACACACAGAGTAAATAAATGCGAATGAATCTTGTGTCAGTTTCATTTATAAGTATTCTTGTTTGATCAGTTTAGCTACATAATTATTGTAATTATTAACCAAATATTCCACAGATACATATAACCTTAACAACCTTCAAGAGAATCAAAATCATAAGCTATCATAATCTACAGTCTATCTGTTTAACTTTCTCAACATTTCCATCTTCCCAAGTTCACTAACAAAGTTCTGGTCAAGCCAAGGTTATTGTAGAGACTCTTGCCTAACAACTAAGCAGTTGTGCTAAGAAGAAATCTGAACCTGTGGGACTAGTCTTGCTCAATGAAGCAAAAAACAATGTGGGCCTATACAGAGATGATGGGCTTATAACTTTCTTATAGCCTAAACAGTTTGATGTCATCAGGAAACAAAAATAATTATATTGAGAGAATTTGGGCTATGTATGACAGTCAACATAAACTATAGAATGATAAATTTCCTTATGCTTAAACCAAACTTGAAACAATCCAAAATCATTAAGAAACATAACACCATTCCATCCTTTAACCATATACAATGTAATTACTGACCAAACAACAAACATATAGCTATAACTTTCAACAAGAAGTATGAGTATATTGTTCCATGATAATGTTACATTTACCATGCAACTGACAACAGAGAACTATGAGCCTTAACCAATATCAGGAAGGAATTAAAGAATTACAAACAATAACTAGCAACTGACCCAGAAACACCATTAAGAGGCATGCATTAAGTTATAATCCATCATATATATCATTATATAAATGTTAATAGTGCAAAACATTTTCTCTCAGGTCGGAAAATATTTCCTAAGCAACCCAAAATTTTGTCAACCGTTCAGTAACAATATAAATGTAAATAAAAGGTGCATACAAAATATTTGAACTGTGAATGTAAAATTACTGTAAGTAAAAGAATTCATGTGTAATAGCAAAAATATAGAGTTTTAAACTCTAACTGATAAATACAAAGAACACTTCTTGAAAATAGCAAGCTCAGGCATAATAGGATATTCTGTTCAATGAAGACAGAAAACACTAGAGACTTTCAGAATATATTCAGGGATCAAGAGACATAGGAGAAATCTCTATTATTACATCATCAACAGAGCATCAGAATTTAGGAATGAATCTTACCAAGCTACTGTTACTATACACAAAAGAAAGAATTTACTTCAGTCAGAAGCTAGAACATACCTTCATAATGCATTACGAATAGCAAATGATGAATATTTGAAAAGGAAGTTATTGAAATTTAAAACAATAGTTGTTTCTTCTCAATAGGCTGATGTGTACAGTGGCCAACATACTGACTAAATGGAAACATTTCACATATCCCTTTCCATTTATGGTACATATAATCATATAAACATACACATACTACAAACACAGGAGCTCCTGTTTCCTTGTGTGGCTGAATAAATCCTGTGTTCAAAGGGTGACTAAAGGTCTATGACAACGAAGAATGGACATTTCTTCCTGTTTTCCTTGCTTGGAGAAAAAAGAACGCCGTTGCTGTGGTTACACACACTGACACACACACACAGGTACATGCATATGTCATTAAACACACATACACACAGTGAGTATATTACACACCCGGATGTTCGTACGTGTATCACCACCACCACCACCACCACCACCACTACCATCACCATTGTTGTTGTTGTCATTATTCTAATGCCTACTTTTCCATGTTTGCATGTGTCAAATGAGATATATAAGTGTTATACACATGTATATACAAGGTCTCTCAACAAAGAAACAAAACTTAATTTACACACATTGGCGCACGCACGTGCGTACAGACACACAAACGGTAAGTGTAATTATCATATATAAGAGATGAGAGCACTCAATGCTAGTTTGGTAGAATTTATTAGAGATAATATAATTTGCAGGATACACTATTAATCATTTTATACACTTATGTCAAAGTTGCTCTTCAGATGCAAAAACAACCCGCACCCATCATGAGTAAAAACAGAAATCTTTAGAACATCAGCTGTGTTATGGGTAAACTTAAGGCATACAAGGTTAACCCATGCATAAGGTTAAGGCATAAGGTTAACCCATGTCATCACCTGAGGCATCTATCTCCCTTCGAGTGTTGACACTAAGTACATAAATATTTGTATATACACTCATTTACCATATTTTAACATGAATAAGGAACCCTCTAACTTTTGGGGCTTAAAATTTGGAAAAAGGATTTTGTAAGGGATTATAATACTATTCGTGTATAAGAAACTCCCATATTTTTTAAATCTAATTTTTGACAAAAAAGGGTTCCTAATACATGTTAAAATACGGTACATACACACACCTGATGAATACTGAATATCATATGTGTGCCTATACTAATTCTACTGTCATCTTTTTACAAGACATAAACAAACCAACAACAGTTGTCCATACACATGTGTACATGCACAAACATGTGACCTCAGTCAGTTTCAGTAACTCTACTTATAGTAGTTAAGCCATCAGAGACAGATAATTTGAAGGTATATAGTGTACACATGTCATATAAACCAAACTAACCTGAATAAAACTTTCACACATACACATAAACATACATATAAAGAAACCCCTTTCAACATCAAACATATCTATGCATATGCCAACATAATATATACCGCCAAAAATAAATGAAGACAACCTACACACTAAACCTTAAACACACAATAAACACTCTGGCCTCTAGTACATAATCCACAAATACACATAAACATACATTCACATGCAAAAACCTACATATACAATAAACAGCAGGCACATGCATACACGCACACGTGTGCACACAAGCCAACATATAAAGGTGATATATATATATATATATACACAAACATATCGTCATACACATACACTAACATAGACACTACAGACAGACCAACATACAGACACTAACATTACTAGGGGAAAAAACCCCAACACAACAACAGGAGATCAGAGACCTCCTCATATACTGACTTCAAGTTTTGGCACAAGGCCAGTAATTTTGGGGGAGGGAGTAAAGTCAGTTACATCAACCCCAAGATTTCAAAAGGATGAAAAGCAAAGTCAACCTCGATGTAATTTGAATTCAGAACATGAAGACAAATGAAATGCTGTTAAGCATTTTGCCCTGACATCCTCATTTAATGACCGGTAGCCTGAATTGTGTGATAACAGAAACATCATCTTTAACCTTCTTCTTTCTAAGTTTACTTGAAATATAATTGAACAGGACATCTCATAGAAATAACCATTTACATACTCACATACCACTTGACATATAAACCCGTGAAACATAAAAACCACCTTTTGAGCATTGAGCCTCACAGAAGCAATGTGACCAATGCTGGTATCGTGAAACTAGCAACCGTGCTGGTGGTACATAAAAAACACCTTTCAAGTGCAGGGCCTCACAGAGGCAAGGACAAATGGCCAAGACTTTTGGCAATATGCTGTGCTTGAGAAGGAGGATCCATCAAGCCAAGCGAAATCTAGTCATGGCAGATACTGGTGCCATGCAACTGGCACATAAAAGCACCCATTACGCTCTCAGAGTGGTTGACATTAGGAAGGGTATCCAGCTGTAGAAACACTGCCAAATCAGACTGGAATCTGGTGCAGCCCCATCCAACCCATGCCAGCATGGACAACGGATGCCAAATTACGTTGATGATGATAATACTACCAAACTTACATCATAAACTCATTATCTCCACAAAGCAAACACTAAATATACACATACACACACTAACCACTCTCATTAGTTATACACTACATACAAGCACACTGACCATTCTCTCTTCTCTGCATACACAACAAGCATACATAAACACACACATACACACGTCTACACATACCTAATAACACATACATACATACATACTCTGCCCAAACAAAAAAAATTTTACCACCTAATAAATTACACACACCTATACACATATGCAGTGACATGACTAAACACCCAAATATTCTTATATATATCCACACAAACATGCACATTGTATGAATATAGTGTGTGTGTGATTTAAGATTGCAGTCATGCCAGTCACACCTATGCATGTACACACATATACACACCATAATAGTACTGGTTACAAACTCAACAACATATTTTAACCAAAACCAACCACCTGCTTACCACTGTCTGCACCAATGCTCTGTAACCAGTATGCCATGGCACACTGGTGTGCCACGAGATGATGCCAGGTATGCGACAATCTTACCTGAGCATAACTTTTTTCTTCATATACTTTTAGTTATATTTTTAGTTCAGGTGTACCGCCAGATTTCAAAAAGAAAGTGTACCACAAGTGAGAAAAGGTTGTGGAGCACTGGTCTACACACCATCTCAGCATCCACTACAATCACGCAAACATACACACAATGTATGTGTGTGGAATCGATGATGCTCGGCTATATGGAGCAAGCTAAAAATGTCAACAAGTGTACACTGCCCTTGATGGTGCTGAGTTTGGCCAGTCTTACAAGAATGGCCCACTGAAGAAAAGTGAGCTTATCTATAGGGTTAATTGCTAATAGTGGAGGCGCAATGGCCCAGTGGTTAGGGCAGCGGACTCGCGGTCATTGGATCGTGGTTTCGATTCCCAGACCGGGCGTTGTGAGTGTTTATTGAGCAAAAACACCTAAAGCTCCACGACGCTCCGGCAGGGCATGGTGGCGAACCCTGCTGTACTCTTTCACCACAACTTTCTCTCACTCTTACTTCCTGTTTCTGTTGTACCTGTAATTCAAAGGGTCAGCCTTGTCACACTGTGTCACGCTGAATATCCCCGAGAACTACGTTAAGGGTACACGTGTCTGTGAAGTGCTCAGCCACTTGCACGTTAATTTCATGAGCAGGCTGTTCCGTTGATCGGATCAACTGGAACCCTTGGCGTCGTAAGCAACGGAGTGCCAACAACAATTGCTAATAAACATATCCACTACACCCAAAATGTATCAAATATCCATCTGAACTATGCTCCTCTTAACGCCATATAGATAATGCCACACACACACACAGTGTTCACATGTTGGTGCATAAGTGTAGTTGTGTGCCAAAGTGATAAAATGAAAAGTGAATAGAGAAGTGTTTGAATCAGTGAGGGTAGGGAAGGAAAGGGGGGGCACCTATTATGTCAAATAAGAGAAGAGAGCAGAGGCTGATAGGTGTGGAATTCTGGCATAGGAAGTACGGGGAGTGCTGGTTAGGTAAATGGGTAGTGGAAATTTAAAGCATAAGGCACATATATGTAGCTATCTCACTGTTTGTGTGTGTGTGTGTGCGCGTGCGTGCGTGAGAGAGAGAGAGAGAGAGAGAGAGAGAGAGAGAGAGAGAG
>NC_068986.1:22683972-22693668 GCF_001194135.2 Octopus bimaculoides | reverse complement strand
GTGTGTGTGTGTGTGTGTGTGTGTGTGTGTGTGTGTGTGTGTGTGTGTGTGTGTGTGTGTGTTTCTCTCTTGTCAGTGGATCTCACATCCCAAAAAGAAGCACACTCTAAAAGTTAGGAGCAGTAATGTATTTACATGGGGTTAAATATATGTCTGGTCATAGAGTAACTAACAGTCTTGCGTCCATAAAGTGCTTAGCTTTTTATTCCTCAGTCAAATCGTCCAGCCCATGCTAGCATGGAAAGCGGACATTAAATGATGATGATGATGATATATATATAAACTTATTGTTGACAAGGGGTATGTGGCTTTCAATTATAAATAAATAAAAAATACACAAAGTACAGGGTATCACCAGTGAGTGAAAAATGCGTAAACACACAAGAGATAATTGTATAATTATATTTATATATAGACATGTATAATTATAAATGTATAATTATATACCAAAAAATACACACACACACACACACACATACACATGTGTGTGTGGGTATTGAGTGAGAGAGAGAAAGAGGGGTACTGAGAGGGAGAAAGCTAGTGAACTTTTAGCTAGAGAAGCTCTGCTTTACTCTGAAAGTAGGGGTGAGAGATGTGGCACTTGGAGACCGGAGACCGAGGTGCAACAGAAAGACTCCTTAATGTAAAAAGTGTGGTGGTTATGTCTGATGAGGGTGGTGGTGTCAGAAAGAAAACAGCACATGTTGATAGAGGGTCAGGAGCAAGGAAGGTGTCTGAGAGGGAAATGAGATGTAGGGGAGGAAGAATTGTAAATGAAGAAGATGTGCTAGTTGTGGGCACACTTTAACCCTTTAGCATTCAAATTAACCTTCAGCATGCAAATGTAATGTTTATTTTTTCACATTGTTTTTAATTAATCATTCATTATCTCACAGCTGTGAGATTTTGATGATGTGATTGTGTATTTTAAAATAACCTTGTAGGGTAGATGTGAGAAGCCAGATCTGGCCAGTTTGAACATAAAATATGTAGAATATTTGGACTGGATATCAAAGTCCAATATTTTAAATCCAAGTTTGTCCCGATTAAAGGTGGCCAGATCTACCTCACTTCTACAGCAACTGCCCTCATGCCATCTCGCCTGGTTTTGGGCATCCTCCTTCCTCAATCCAACCCTCCCAATCTCCTGCTCCACCTGTCCCCTCCACGTTTTCTTTGGTTGACTTTGCTTTGGGATGGATAAGACCAGTTTATATACTAAAGGGTTAAAATGGAAAGAAGTGAGAGAGGGAAGAAATGGAATGTGATGGTTTGGATCAGAGATATCAGAAAAATAAGGGATGATACACTGGAGGGGCAGGTTGGAAGCCCAGTAACAAGAGTAAGGATGGCATGTAAAATTTCAGGGAGCTTTTATCTCTGCTGGTAACAATGAGATTGTCTATTTGAAACAAGAGCTGATTGCATGAAGCATGACATTGCATGAAGCATGACATTGCATGAAGCATGACATTGCATGAAGCATGACATTGCATGAAGCATGACATTGCATGAAGCATGACATTGCATGAGGGGCAACATACCTGCACTTGAGGTGGACAGGTGAAAATTAAAAAGCAAATAGAGTGAGCATGCTGTGATAGGAGTGCAATATTAACTAAAGTTAAAGTGGGCAGCAGAGAGCTGTAGAGGAGTACAAGGGTCTGCATTGGTAAGGATATATGACAAATAGGGATGACGACCCACCAAGAAGCATGAGCAGGTGGAATGTACTGAAGAGGAAAACCAGAGAAGAATGGGAAGAAATGACAAAGAATGCTGAACCTCATAAAGGAGCTGATAAAGAAACAAAAGTGGCAAAATACACACACAGACATATAAATATATCTTTATAAATGCATATACGTGAACATGTGTATGCACTTAGAGTGTGAATGAGACCAAAAAAAAAAAAAAAACTAAAACTATAGCTAAGTGAAAACAAAACCTGTCCAACTCATGCAAGGATGGAAAAGCAGATGCAAAATGGTGTTAAAACACACACGCACACATGGTGGCAGTTGGCTGACTTTCCAATCCAATCAAACAATTGAAACAGTACTCCCATTGGTTTTCACATTGCTGGTACTATCTGCCAGTTATAACTCCTAATAGAAAGATCATCATTTAGGGGGAGGTCAGGGTGTAACTTAAAGTGACAATTCTGCCAATCTTCCAATTCAAGACTGGTATAATTGTTTTTAGCCCTCAAAAGAATGAAAAGTTAAAATAACCTCAGAACACAAAGTCAGAACAAATAGAGCCACACATAAAAGTACACACACACTTACATAGAAAGACATATACATCTATATATATGTGGGGGGGGGGGTATAGATAAATAGATAGATAGACACACACCGTAAAATGGTTGGTGTTAGGGAATACCAACTGTAAAAACCATGCTAAAAGAGAGTGGAGCTTGGTGCAGTCCTCTGGCTTGCCAGCTCCTGTCAAACCTTGCAATACATATCAAGTGCAAAGGCAGAGTGCACTAGATAACCAGCTGGAAGAGGTGTCCTCTTAGGGTTAAAAATAGCAGTACCGTCGGTTCCTAGGGAACAGCCGTGTTTAGGTGGCATTAAACACTACTTGTCAGTATGAATATTTCATAGAGATTACCTTGACTAGTTAGTTTGTTAACTCTTTGAAACGCTTAGTTTAGAATAAGGGCAGCTGATGAAGGAAATATTCTTTATGTGGCCTGTTTGTTTTCTGTGCTCTGTTTATGTTCTGTTTTTCATTTTGTCCACATTTTTTTTTGTGAGGTCCTGTACCCAGATATGCATCTATATATACATGTAGATGTAGGTATGTACATACATGTACGTATATATGCATATACTCACATATTATTTGTATCATTATATATATATATATATATATATATATATATGCACACACGTTAATGTTCTGTTGTTTGTATTTGTAACTGTGTACCATTTCTCTGTTTTTTTTCATCCTTGCTTTCTTCCAAGAAGTCTAGTGCTCTTAGCTCAGATTTTCTTGGGGGCAATCAGATTGGAGCAGTCTCGAGTATAACTGGACAAAACTGCAAAGATGATCTGAAACTCGACTGAAGATAGGAAGCTTCAAATGACCTGTCCTTTTTTGTATAGTCTAACTGTCCGGATATTTTGTTGTCGCCTGTTACTTTTTTGCTTTCTATATATATATATATATATATATATATATATATATATTAGTTGGCGTTAGGAAGGGCATCCAGCTGTAGAAACTCTGCCAAATTAGATTGGAGCCTGGTGTTGCCATCCGGTTTCACCAGTCCTCAGTCAAATCGTCCAACCCATGCTAGCATGGAAAGCGGACGTTAAACGATGATGATGATGATGATGATGATGATGATATATATATCGAGGTCTTCTTTTTTTGTTGTCCTTCCTATCAATATATATATGGTTGTGAGCGTGTACATGTGTGTGTATATTTATATCTAGTACAAATGCTTCTGTAGACATGTTTCTATTTATATGTGTTTATGTACTTTGTTTATTTCAGACTAATACGCTGAAAATTATATTGAGGTGTGGTCGTAAAATTCTTGAAAGTTCAAATGCTTTCTGTCATGTATTTTGTGACCTTGTTGACTTCCTATAGACGTTTATTGTTGTACAACACAATTCCTTCATATTAGTTATACTTCCCTGTGCTTATGCATTCATCCATGAATTCCATAGAATCTTTAAATCACTAGCTATTTTGTCCCCTACTTACATATCCATGTAACTACTTTGGTAAAAAAAAATTCTTCTCTATTATTTGCATTTTCTATTTTTATATATTTCTACATTATATTATTTCTTCTTGTTATTTTGCTTAAATTAAGGATGGTTAATTACTTAATTTCTATCAAGCACTTTAACTTAAGTGATACAAGGCTATTATGAAAAGAATAATTTTTCTATAATAATAGCAACACAATGTGTCTTTACTGTTATGTTTAAATATTACTGACCAAATTGATGTAATTATTGTCTAGTTGTGGCATTCCACACATTGTGTGTGTGTGTGTGTGTGTGTGCATGTGTGTGTGTGTGTGTGTGTGTGTGTGTGTGTGTGTGTGTGTGTGTATATATATATATATATATACACATACACACACATACATACATATATATATAAAGGAGTGAATTTTGTATGGACAATTAGAGTTGAACTGCTGATGTAATGATGATGTTAAAGTGATCTGATGAACTGTACAATTTATTGTTTAATGTAGGGCTGTAGAGTCAGAGTCTCGGAGTCGGAAACAATTAAGAGGTAGTCGGAGTTGGAGTCAGTAAAACTATACCAACTCTGACTCACAATATCTTTATTGTTTAATTATAAACCAGTTATAACATATAGGCCTACTCAAAGTACAAGCGTATGCTTTATGAGATATGTAGACCACAGTCACTTAATTACATAAAGTCAGAATGGGAGGTGTCAATAGTAGAGGAGTCAGAGCCGATGGTTTTTGTTTCGACTCCACAACCCTGGTTTAATGCTGAGCATACATATTAATGCAAACATGAACACATAATTTCCTACATGCTGAAATTAATACTACATAAAAAAAGGTCAGGTTAAATTAATAAATATTCACCTCTCATACCTCCTGACTCTATGTTTATATATATATATATATATATATATATATATATATATATATGGTGTTAGGAAGGGCATCCAGCTGTAAAAATCTTGCCAAAACAGTCACAAAAGTTTGGTGCAGGCTTCTGCCTGGCCAGCTTCTGTGGGACTGTCCTACCTATGCTAGCATGGAACATGGACGTTAAATGATGATGATGATCTGCATATACATACATACGTACACACACACAAATGTATATATAAATATTAATGCATATATTTGTACAAGTGTGTGTGTGTGTGTGTGTGTGTGGTTGGAGGTGCAAATGGGAGATAAAACTACAGTAAAGTGCATTCATTTGAAGCTGTTGCCTTCAGAAATGAAATAGTAACACACAGAAAAACACATAAATACATATATATGCACACATGTACATATAAATATGTGCATATATATCATCATCATCCTCATCAGTTAACACCCATGTTCCATGCTGGCATGGGTTGGACAGTTTGACAGGGTCCGATGGATCCAAGAACTACTTCATGATCCAGAGTCTGTATTTGCATGGTTTCTATGGCTGGATGTTCTTCCTAATGCCAACCGTTCTGGAATGCAGTAAATGGGTCATTAAGATCTAAGTCGGTTCTTATTCAGAGCCATTGCATTTTTAGATGGATCAGGGAACCACGTATTGCACTGGTTTCATTTTAGGTTTGCTGTCTACAGCACGATATCCTTCTTAACAACCACCACTGTAAAGAGTGTACTGGGTGCATGGTATTGTGGCACCAACCCCAGAGAGGCTATCATATCCTTGACAAAACCTTTTGTCCCTACCTTGTCTCTGCTTGTTCACCAGCCACTTTATAGAATGTGCATAATCAACATTATTCTAGCCTGTGGAGTCTGGGGAGTTCATTCAAGAAGAATTTTGCAACAAAGTGCTTATGCTAATGGTTCACCATCATCACCACCACCAGTATTCCCCTCTTTTCCTTTATCTCTCATTCTCTGAATCTATTTCACTATTCTAAAGAAAGACCAAGAAAAAGAGAAAGAAATATTAAAGAGAGACTGAAGAATGCAGAAAAACAGAGCTTTATGCTGCACAAATGTATTTTCTAATCTTTCTGTTGCTGATGCAACAACTCTTTCCCAACTTTTGCAATTTATGCTTTTCACTCCTACCACTCCCTCTAAACTTTCTGTCTTTCTCCATCTCCTGTCCTTGAACACAGTAGAGTGTGGCTTAAAGACACATTTGGCAGCTATATTTCAAATGTTATAAAAATATTCCCTGAAAGCTATAAGGAGGAAAATAATATATCTGTTTCGTGGGTTTTGTTTTGCACAATCTAAATAGGAACAAACACACAGCTATTTCACATTTTTATATACAGATATACAAACACATATATACATGCATACACACACTCACATACATATATACATATTCATATTCTAAAGAGAAACAAAATATTAACAATGCAGTTTTAAAACTGCTTTAAAATAGATTTTTAAAAAGCATTTCTAAAGATTTCTAGAATTAGGTTTGTATGTGCACATGTAAATATGGGTATTAGAAATATTTTAAGATGTTACTAAAAATAAGTTTTTTAAATATCACCAAACTTAATGCCCACCATTATAAATCTTGATTGACTTTGGACTGATCAGGTACATAAAAACACCTGATCAGTCCAAAAACATCTGCATATAAAAACAGTTTACATTAGAGACAATAGAATCTCTCCACAATTGATGGTAATGGCTCTGGTTCATTCAAATCCAGTATAAAATTTCCAATTTCAAAAAGTAAAATAAAGTTGATAAATCCATTTATACTTTCATTAGGAAAGAGCAAATATGTTAATCTGATGAATTATCAGCAATAAACCATTATGAAATGCATAAATGTTAAAAGAATCAGCGAAAGAATAATTATGTTAGAAAACATTAACATCCAAACTAGACATATTTATAATTTATTTAGACATCATTGTACAAGGATGATAAACACAGAACAATTAAAATGCCCAGCAAATCAAATAAATTAAGCCTGAAAAAAGAAAAAGAAATTGATATAACTTCAACTAAATTCAATAATTTATTATCATGTTCCATCACAATGGAAGGTAAGGCAAATTCACACAGAGAATGTTTATGAAACATACAATATATATATATATATATATATATCCATTCTTAATTTGCTGCAAATTTAATAACATAATGATCAGATGTGGTTGGGAGGGGAAAAATCACTTAACCATTACCAATTTCAAATAAACTGAATTGGAAATTTTAAAATGTAGCCAACAATCTAGAATATGAAATATTTTACACAAGATATATGCAGCGTGACTTGATCCCCACATATATTACTAGTACTCATTTTATCTGACTTTCTACTCTAGTAAGATAACAGGCAAAATTGAGCCCCAGCAGGATTTGAACTCAGAAATACAAGGTACTCAATTTAGAAAGTATGGAGGATCTAATGAAATTTTTCTACGTACTGACTCCACCACCCTAGAGCAACTGAAATTCTTCAACACATGTAGAAATCAGAGGGAATCATAAACTTAGCATAACTAGTGAATTTAACACAACAATGTCTATACAAAACATAAGATTGACATAAAATGATCTGTGTGTGTGTTTGTGTGCATGTATGTGTGTGTTCTGCAAACAACCAAACAAGAGCACTATTTTTAATTGAAAATAAAAAAAAAGCTGGCAACATCAAAACAACCATGCAAAGTTAAATAATTATAAAATAATTAAACAAGCAGTCATTTGAAAAGACACAATAAACAAACAATGAGCATCACACAAAGATGAAGAAATTTTGTTCAACAGCTACTGCTTACTTTGTGAAGTGCTGGATGTAGAGGCAGGGTTTGGTGCTAGAGCATTGTGGGAACAACAAGAAGAGGATGAAGTGGCCCTGGGATTTTTAGGAACAGGTCGTCGAATAGGGGGGTAATACAAAGCTGGCATGGCAACTGCATCATTGATGTTGGCAGACTGCGACCGCGTTGGAGTGCCATTGGCACTGGACTGGGATGGCGATCGAGTCATGCTGGGTCTGCGATAACAGCTTGGGCCCTCGGAAGCTGAAGAAAACATTAAAGCACCAGAAGTTCCATTTGGCACACTAGGATGACCTGAAAATGGCAAAGAGGGAAGAGATGGGAGTAACTGGAGAGATATTGTAAATGTCTGGTCAATGAGGGCTGATGGATCAAGAAATGTCTATTTGCTAAGATATTGATGGTGGAGTTAAAAATGACAGTCATATAAAATATTACACATTGCTTACTCAGAAGGACTTGAGAAGGGGAGAGAGAGATGAGGGTACAGAGTATACCTTCTATATAAATCTGTTCATGTTCATTTTATAACCATATCACCAGAAAGAATTCTCTTAAGGCTAATATATCTCAACTTCAGTAAATAACAGAATAGCTGCAATATATCTAATATAGGAGCTACTCAGACTACTTTATTCTATACTCATCAACAAAAACTACTTAACTTACTACAACTATCAAAGATGAAGAGGATATATTTAAAGTAGATATAAAAATTATTTCTACAAGAACCAGCAGGAAGATCTAATTAAATACAGTTGTATCCAATGCAATGAGAATAGACTTAATGTGTTGTATCTTTCAACAGAAGGATATAATATACAGTATTTTCATTAGTATGAGGATATACTCAATATGTTGTACTTTTTCTTTCTTTTTTACCATTACCATTACCCTTTATTTCTTCAGGGATTCTGATGGGTGAAAGTTATCCGCAAACTTCAGACCTGGCCTGAAGGCTTGCCGCAGAGTGAATGCTGCTAAAGGTACTCAATGATCAGGTGGTGGTGCAAACCAGGCAATGGACTATGTCTACTACACAAAAAACTCAGAATTCAAAGGGTCAGAACAATTAGAACAAGGCATCTCATCTCACACCCGAATAATTCGCTGTCCTGGACTTGTACTCAAAAGTATGAAAAGCAAAGTTGACCTCAGCAGGATCTGAACCCAAAGCACAGAAAGCTGGAACATATATCTCAAGGAGTTTCCCCAATGCTCTAATGGCTCTGTTAATTCACTGCCAAAACCCAATGAAAACTCAATATTTATCACACCCATCAAACAGGACTCACTTCATATACAATGTTTCCCATCAATATGAAAATATACTCAATATATATTGCATCCATCAACCGGACGACATATAATCTTTATGTCTTGTATTCATCAATATGGAGATGATCATCAACAATTAATATCATTTTAATGTCTACTTTTCCAAACTTACATGGTTTTTCTATGGCCAGATGCCCATCTTGTCACCAGCCCACTCACCTGTTTCCAAGCAAGGTAATGTTTCCCCACAACTAGATATGTTCTGCAGAATATTGGAAATGAATAACACTGCTTTGTATGACAGTAACATTCAATTACAACTATCACATGTCAAGACAAGGAGACACAAACACACACACACACACATATGCATACACGTACTCATAGTTTACAACCAGACTATCATCGAAATAAAATACTGAAGTTAAATAACATCATGGACATTATATATTATTCAGTCAACTCCTCCAGCAACCATGTATTATAGAGCTGAATCAAATAAGTCACATTCTCGGTAACTGCCTACAAAAATAATCAAAGTGGTCCTAGAACATGTGGATGTTTAGCAATTTACCCTGTAAACCAGTGTCTCTCAACCTTTTTACCCTTGTGTAACCCTTAAAATAAATCACATGTCTCAAGGAACCCCTGTACAAAAAAAAATTATATACTATATCTTTCTCATATATTTTTCACCGTAGTTCATGTGGTAAATATCATATATATATATATATACTCTTTTACTTGTTTCAGTCATTTGACTGTGGCCTCTTGAAAAACTTGTTTATATTAATGGTGTTGAAACAGGTGTAATTTATGAGATGTGTCATTTGTTTCTATAAAATAATAAAATTGAATTGAATTTATCATCTAATGATTAAATCATTGAATTGTTCAATTTATTATTTTGGTTTCCATTTCTAATTCATCATCATCATCATC
>NC_068986.1:22680401-22683827 GCF_001194135.2 Octopus bimaculoides | reverse complement strand
GCTTTTATGTGTCACCTGCACGAAGGCCAGTCAGGCGATACTGGCAACGGCCACGCTCGAAATGGTGTCTTTTATGTGCCACCCACACAAGCCAGTCCAGGGGCACTGGCAACGATCTCGCTCGAAAATCCTATGGAAGCCAGTCAGGCGGTACTGGCAATGGCCATGCTCAAAATGGTGCATCTTATGTGCCACCCGCACAAGAGCCAGTCCAGGGGCACTGGAAACGATCTTACTTGGCTTGCCGGGTCTTCTCACGCACAGCACATTTCCAAAGGTCTCATATATGGCACGTAAATAGCACCATTTGAGCATGATCATGACCAGCGTTGCCTTACTGGCACATGAAAAAACATTCAAGCGAGGTCATTGCCAGTGCCGGTGGACAGGCTCCTGTGCAGGTGGCATGTAAAAAACACCATCTGAGCATGGCCATTGCTAGTACCGCGTGACTGGCCCTCGTGTCGGTGGCACGTAAAAGCACCCACTACACTCTCGGAGTGGTTAGCATTAGGAAGGGCATCCAGCTGTAGAAACTCTGCCAGATCAGATTGGAGCCTGGTGCAGTCATCTGGTTTGCCAGTCCTCAGTCAAATCGTCCAACCCATGCTAGCATGGAAAGTGGACGTTAAACGATGATGATGATGATGATATATATGGATGTTATATTTTTTTGATAACATAACAGGTTAGATATATTACAATAACCAATAATATGTTGTGCATGTATAGTAATATTATGATCATGATGTTAGCATTAACTTTTCTCGTGGAACTCTAGGGTTCCATGGAACCCCGGTTGAGAAAGCATTGCTGTAGACACTACACACATCATTATATATGTATAGATGTTCAAAGTGAATATCAACTGTATTAATCTCACTTGCTTAGGAGAGGCTACAAAGATACCTTTCTTCCTCTGACTAACTAGTGAAAACAAGAAAAGGTCAGAATTGCAATGACATCATCCACATACAAAACTACCATACATCGGTATGTAAGATATATATATATATATATATATAATATTTTTTTTGTTCTATCCCATCGTTTCAATATTATCCATTCCTACTCTATTTCTGCTGATCACCCCTTTCCAAGCCTTCAGTTATCTTTCTCTCCCCTGAGATACATCTTAGGACTGCCATGCCTCTTCTTTAGCACCCTCTCATACTTGCTATCATTCTCAATACACTCTCATATCTGTCTTCAGCCATCTGGTTCGCCAGTCCTCAGTCAAATCGTCCAATCCATGCTAGCATGGAAGGCGGATATTAAACACACACACACACATTATACCACTATTTTCTGATCTACCTACAGGCTTATTTTACTGCTGCTCTCCACCATTCTTCTACTGCCATTTATCCCCTTCTCCTAGAGACATTGGTTTCTTCTGGTTTTCTGTCTGCCAAAGACTTCGGTTGGGCCATGGCTATAATACAAACAAGACACTTGCCCAAGGTATCTTGCACTGGGACTGAACCCAAGCCCACATATTTGGGGGAGTAAACTTTTCAACCACACAACCGTGTCTGCACCTATGTGCGTGTACATATATATATATATATATATATATATATATATATATATACACACACACATTGAGAGAGAGAGAACGAAAAAGTGAGATAGATAGATAGATAGATGCATGAGTGTGTGTGTGTGTGTGTCTGTGTGCATACAGAGAGACAGACACTCACACTCACAGCTGAATCCAAGTGAATCACTACACTCATTTTATTCTTTCCGTTTTTCTTGATCTTCAGTTGACTCTAAAAAATATATTTATCAAAACATATGGCTATGTGACTGTGCATACACATTCTTATGCAGAACTGGTTCCTTAGTACTCAATAACATTGACACACTGTGGTCAGCATTGTACGTAATGCACCAGGAATTTATCTAGTAATTAATATTGGGCCATGAACATTGTACTGTTATGTAAATGAACTGTGACATTCACAATGTTACTACTATCTTTGCAAGATCTAGGAAGAGAGGAATGTAAAATCTTTTGAAAAATAACTGTTTTTATCCTCGTTCCAAGTCAGCATAAGCTCTGCAGCCTAACCAAAGAAAAACCAATTTTAAAAAGAGATTAAAGATGTTTATTAAATGTATATGTGTTTGTGTGTGCATGTGTGTAGATCAAGCTGTCCATATGTGGTTACAGTTGATTAGAAAACGTCAAGGAAAAGCAGAAAAATTTTGGTGAGAGACTGACTGACACACGAATACATATACAAAGAAACATCTATCTAAATATATCATCATCGTCGTCGTTTTAACTACTTTTTAATGCTTGCATGAGTCAGACATGTCTTTGCAGAAGACTAGAGAAAAAGAATTCCACTTGAGTGATGGTGACATTTATTTATAACTATCCCATGGGGTCCAAAGAGATGCAAACACATGGTCATTTCATCATGTGGAACTGTTCATCCCCACACATTTTTTTCTCTATCCATTTTTTTTTCCACTCTCTTTCCATTCTTTCCCTCTCAATCCTTTCTGTGGAAAAGTGTAGGCTTGGAATGTCAAAAACTTTTCCATTCTTCCTGGGTGTTAATCTAATACACCTGCTTGTTGTTCCCTCACCTGTATTAATCTTTTTTGTTTTCTGTAAATTTGAACTTTTGAACTATTATACACATACTGTTTTCTTCCCCCATCCTTCTCTAATTCCCTTTTTCTCCCCCTCCTACCACCACCATTTTCTATCTGTCTCCCTCTCTCCCACACTTTCTCTTTTTCTCTCTGTCCATCTTTCTTTTCCTGCACAGACGTTTGAAAGAGCGGACAAGTTTTTTTTTTTCTCTCTCTCTCTTTTATCTTTTCTCTTTCCAAAAAAATGTTTCTCCCAGTATTCACTATTTTCCTCTCGTTCTGGTCTAATGACCCTCCATGTTTGTTTTTGTTTGGTTTCCTTGTATGTCACCACTGTCTTTTTTTTGGTTCCCAACTTTCCCATTTCCATAAATCCTAAATTTTATTCCATTATGAAACAATCTCATCATTCTTATCTTCAGCTAAATGTTCTCAAGACATCTAAGATAAATGTACAAATGTAATTATGATGAAAACTGGCACTACAGAAATAATGCAGATGTATGTTGAAAGTGAGTTAGTGCAGAGTTTTAGACAAATCCATCACATGGAGAGAGCACACACGCACACATGTGCATGCATCATCATCATCATCATCGTTTAACGTCCGCTTTCCATGCTAGCATGGGTTGGACGATTTGACTGAGGACTGGTGAAACCGGATGGCAACACCAGGCTCCAATCTAATTTGGCATAGTTTCTACAGCTGGATGCCCTTCCTAACGCCAACCACTCAGAGAGTGTAGTGGGTGCTTTTACGTGTCACCCGCACGAAAACGGCCACGCTTGAAATGGTGTCTTTTATGTGCCACC